>NC_086322.1:75365078-75665078 GCF_036172605.1 Pelobates fuscus | reverse complement strand
CAATTATATGTATACTGTAAATAAAGCAACACTTCAAATTGTATAAATGCGTGTAGTCGAAGAGAACTTTTTCTTTTATACATTAAAAACAACAACAAAAACAACAAAAATGCATATTAAAATGAAACTGAATAGATAATAAAAAAGGTTCTACTTGACTTTATTCTGTAAAAAGGCAGTGATTAAAATAAAATCAGTTCTATCAATTGTGACATTTCTAGGTGTAACGGACCGTTTCACTTACAAGAGGATAAAACCCAGTTTAGGCGATAATCCCCTTTTTGAGAGACAGGCACAGCTACTGCAGAACACCAAACTCCCGAACTGGATACAAGATAACACTCCGAACTGGAACAGCTGAACAAGAAAAGCATACAATCCGCTTACACTCCTGGCAGTCAGCTTACAATCCAATCCCCCCCAAGAACGAGACGACACTTAATTTTGAGGGTTAAACAGGAACTGAGGACTGGCTCATCCAGCCTGGCTTTTATTTCCAACTCACACATACAGGCCACACCCAGGGGGAGGCATAAAAGAACCAATGACATAGATGTTACCTCCCACACATCCCCTCCCCTTAGTGTGACACATAATGCCATTATGCATACAGTTTAAAATATACTTTTACACAACTTTCCTAACTCTAAAACCATACATCACATTCACATAAAAATACATATCCACAATCAATCCATTCAGGGGAACAACATATTAAAAAATGCCATGGATCAGACCAGGGGTTCAAAAGTTAGTAAAGTATCTTTTTTTATAAATGATCTTGAAGACAGCATTGAAAGTCATGTTTCAGTGTTTGCAGATGACACAAAACTTTGTAAAATAATACAATGTGAGCAAGATATTACTTTGCTGCAGAAGGATTTAGATAGACTGGGGGACTGGGCACTCAAATGGCAGATGAAATTTAATGTTGAAAAATGCAAAGTTATGCACTTCGGCGTAAAGAATACACAAGCAACGTATACCCTTAATGGAAGCGAATTAGGGATAACAACACACGAAAAGGACTTGGGAATTATTATAGACAACAAACTATGCAACAATGTGCAATGTCAATCAGCAGTGGCCAAGGCCAGTAAGGTATTGTCATGCATGAAAAAGGGCATTCATTCTCGGGACGAGAATATCATTTTGCCTCTCTATAAATCACTGGTAAGACCACATATTGAATATGCTGTGCAATTTTGGGCACCTGTTCTAAAGAAGGATATCATGGCACTAGAAAAAGTGCAGAGGCGGGCTACAAAATTAATAAAAGGAATGGAACATATCAGCTATGAAGAAAGGTTAACAAATTTAAACCTATTTAGTTTAGAAAAACGTCGCCTGAGAGGGGATATGATAACATTATACAAATATATTCGGGGCCAATACAAACCATTGTGTGGAAATCTATTCACAAACCGGACTTTACATAGGACACGAGGCCATGCGTTTAGACTGGAAGAAAGAAGATTTCGTCTAAGGCAAAGGAAAGGTTTTTTTACTGTAAGAACAATCAGGATGTGGAATTCTCTGCCTGAAGAAGTGGTTTTATCAGAGTCCATACAGATGTTCAAACAGCTACTAGATGCATACTTGCAAAGACAGAATATTCAAGGATATAATCTTTCAATGTAGGGTAATAACTGCTTGATTCAAGGATAAATCTGACTGCCATTCTGGGGTCAAGAAGGAATTTTTTGTCCTAGCTTGTTGCAAAATTGTGCTTCAAACTGGGTTTTTTTTTTTTTTTTTTTTTTTTTTTTTTCTTTTCTTTTGGATCAACAGCAAAAAACAGGTGTGAGGAAGGCTGAACTTGATGGACGCAAGTCTCTTTTCAGCTATCTAACTATGTAACTATGTAACCCCTAGCTTCCCAGCTCAGACTGTTTTTTACAGAGCCTTCTCTGTGCTGGAGAAGTAATCTAATTATCTCCAGCACAGAGACAGACTCCATTAACCACATGGTTACAGAAAGACATAAAACACTTTAAAATACAGAAAGTTACTTTTTAATCATAACACACAGACATTTCACATATCCCCAGATAGCTGGGATCTGAGCGCACAAAACTACCGAATAGCGCGCAGATCCTATTCACACAGTACAATTGCCATGGAGCTAAAGTCTTTCCCATAGTCTTTCATTATATGAATAGGCTCCATGGTATAGCTATCTGGGGTATCACATTCCCATAAAGTCTGGTCCATAGTCCAAAGGCAAGAGGCAGGCAAGCAGCCCCCTCCAAGGACACGTGGCGAGGTCGGTTTCGCCACACTTCTCCCCTTTTCCAAATAGACTAACAGGGTATCTGACCTCCTGCCGGTCAGTGTCCTGGTTAGTCCAGCAGCCCACCCACAAAACAGAAACAGCAGTACAGCCCACCTACAATAAACGGTTACTACACCTGTGGAAGGGAGAATCTGGTCCATGTCCAGGTGCCTTACCATGGCTGTGTGGGGGACTGGTAGGCTGCCTTGGTGGGTTGCTGAGGGGGCAGAGACCAGCGGTACTCTGTCCTGGTGCCCGCACTACCACGAGAGTAGTCTGGTTGGAGCCTGGTTGCTGGAGACTGACTGTCTCCCCTTTAGGTGCATAGCTCGGCTGCCGGAGGGAGAGACCGACTGTCTCCCCTTTGGATACACCGCTCTGTGGCTGGGGGACAGGACCGACCGTCCCTACCCCTTGTGCTGTAAGTGCAGAGACTACGGTCCCATCTGCACAGTTGTGGGGCTTAACATCTCCCCTTGGTGGGTTAGGCTGCCGTTGGAGAGAGGGTGTAACAAGCTCCTCTCTCTGGACGGTGAACTGCCGCTGGGGAGAGGGGTTAGCAGGCTCCTCTCCCTGCTGGTGGAAAGGGAGACCAGCTGTCTCCCCTTTCATTCTCTTGTCCTGCTGCTGGGGTGCGAGACTGACTGTCTCTGCTCCCTGCAGGACACACTGCCGCTGGGGAGGATGGATGACACCATCAGCTCCCTGGGGTACACACTGCCGCTGGGGAGGAAGGACGGCACCATCAGCTCCCTGGGGTACACACTGCCGCTTGGGAGGAAGGATGGCACCTTCTGCTCCCTGGGTTACACACTGCCGCTGGGGAGGAAGGACTGCACCTTCTGCTCCCTGGGACACACACTGCCGCTGGGGAGGACGGACGACACCATCAGCTCCCTGGGTTACACACTGCCGCTGGGGAGGAAGGACTGCACCTTCTGCTCCCTGGGACACACACTGCCGCTGGGGAGGACGGACGACACCATCAGCTCCCTGGGGTACACACTGCCACTGGGGAGGAAGGACTACACCTTCTGCTCCCTGGGGTACACACTGCCGCTGGGGAGGAAGGACTACACCTTCTGCTCCCTGGGGTACACACTGCCGCTGGGGAGGAAGGACTACACCTTCTGCTCCCTGGGGTACACACTGCCGCTGGGGAGGAAGGACTACACCTTCTGCTCCCTGGGGTACACACTGCCGCTGGGGAGGAAGGACTGCACCTTCTGCTCCCTGGGACACACACTGGCGCTGGGGAGGACAGACGACACCATCAGCTCCCTCGGGTACACACTGCCGCTGGGGAGGAAGGACTGCACCTTCTGCTCCCTGGGACACACACTGCCGCTGGGGAGGACGGACGACACCATCAGCTCCCTGGGGTACACACTGCCGCTGGGGAGGAAGGACTGTACCTTCTGCTCCCTGGGACACACACTGCCGCTGGGGAGGAAGGACGGTACCTTCTGCTCCCTGGGGTACACACTGCCGCTGGGGAGGAAGGACGGCACCTTCTGCTCCCTGGGTTACACACTGCCGCTGGGGAGGACGGACGACACCATCAGCTCCCTGGGGTACACACTGCCGCTGGGGAGGAAGGACGATACCTTCTGCTCCCTGGGACACACACTGCCGCTGGGGAGGACGGACGACACCATCAGCTCCCTGGGGTACACACTGCCGCTGGGGAGGAAGGGCTGCGCCTTCAGCTCCCTGGGACTTACTCTGCCGCTGGGGAGGAAGGACGACACCTTCAGCTCCCTGGGATTCCTTTTTGGCTAAATCTACTAGGGATTGCAGGTACTCTCCTACTAGTTTCCTGGCGAGCTGCACGGCTCTCTCCGGGGGGTTGGGTCCATAGCCAGACAGCACCTCATTGACCTCTCTGTCAAACTCCTCCTGAGTGTAGTCATATGCCATGCTTGCTCTGCTGAAGTTGATTCTTTTGTAGATAGGGTCGATGTACGGGTACTAGCGTTGCCCTCAATTTGTAATCCACGGAAATGGTGTTTCCTGTAGCTGTCCTTCTGGCTGTAGGAACGATCCCGCCGCTTGCCACCAATTGTAACGGACCGTTTCACTTACAAGAGGATAAAACCCAGTTTAGGCGATAATCCCCTTTTTGAGAGACAGGCACAGCTACTGCAGAACACCAAACTCCCAAACTGGATACAAGATAACACTCCGAACTGGAACAGCTGAACAAGAAAAGCATACAATCCGCTTACACTCCTGGCAGTCAGCTTACAATCCAATCCCCCCCAAGAACGAGACAACACTTAATTTTGAGGGTTAAACAGGAACTGAGGACTGGCTCATCCAGCCTGGCTTTTATTTCCAACTCACACATACAGGCCACACCCAGGGGGAGGCATAAAAGAACCAATGACATAGATGTTACCTCCCACACATCCCCTCCCCTTAGTGTGACACATAATGCCATTATGCATACAGTTTAAAATATACTTTTACACAACTTTCCTAACTCTAAAACCATACATCACATTCACATAAAAATACATATCCACAATCAATCCATTCAGGGGAACAACATATTAAAAAATGCCATGGATCAGACCAGGGGTTCAAAAGTTAGTAAAGTATCTTTTAAAACCCCTAGCTTCCCAGCTCAGACTGTTTTTTACAGAGCCTTCTCTGTGCTGGAGAAGTAATCTAATTATCTCCAGCACAGAGACAGACTCCATTAACCACATGGTTACAGAAAGACATAAAACACTTTAAAATACAGAAAGTTACTTTTTAACCATAACACACAGACATTTCACATATCCCCAGATAGCTGGGATCTGAGCGCACAAAACTACCGAATAGCGCGCAGATCCTATTCACACAGTACAATTGCCATGGAGCTAAAGTCTTTCCCATAGTCTTTCATTATATGAATAGGCTCCATGGTATAGCTATCTGGGGTATCACATTCCCATAAAGTCTGGTCCATAGTCCAAAGGCAAGAGGCAGGCAAGCAGCCCCCTCCAAGGACACGTGGCGAGGTCGGTTTCGCCACACTAGGGATGGCACCCTTGAATGTAATATGATTGTAGCATGTATTGCTATTATGGAGCAACTGATCAAAGTCAAATTGGTTGTAGATCTTTCCAGTTGCACCATGTTACTATACCTGTCCCATGTGGTGACATGCAATCACAGAAATGTCTCTTCTGTGGTGCCTCATTTTGACATGGAACCATTTCATTGGTCTCCTTTTATAATGCCAGTCTATGTGGCACTTTTTGATAAGGTATACACATTTGTGACATCATGGTTCTCTATAACCAATCACAACCCAGTATAGGTTATATATTTCCTGGTTGTCCTTGTTTCCTTGCCCTGTCATGGTTCTTCTTACCTGAGAGTGTGTTTATACAGTGTATTGGATTTACTGTTTTTTGACCTCGTCTTGTTTGACTATTCTTGCTCTCTGTTATCCTGACCTTGACCTTACTATAAATTCTGTGTATCTCTGTTAACCTTGACCTCTGCCTGTTTCGTAGTTTATACTACATAAGAAGATAGTGATGTGGCCCACACTTCTAATCCACACTTGTCTCACACTCCCAACTGTTTACCCACATTCGGCGTGACACGGACGACCCAGAGATTAGGGGCCGTTGAAACAATCTCCAAATCCACAGCTTAGCAGAGGCACAAAATGAAGCTATACCAGCGAACCTAACGGAGCTATTTAACCATCTGCTTAGAATGGCCACGATACCCCAATAGTCTTCGAAAGAGTCCACCGTTCATTGAGACCAAGAGGGTCAGGGACGGAGGTACCAAGAGATATTATATGCCAGTTACACTATTTTACAGTGAAAGACAACATTCTGCGAACACTAAAATCCACCTCGCCTCCTCTCCTCTTTCATGGTAACCCAGTACAAATCTACCCTTACCTGTCATGGCTCACTCTCCAGACTAGACAAGCTCTGAAACCTATAACCAAGCATTTGAGGAAGCATAACTTGAAGTATGGATGGGGCTACCCTTTTGCCCTAATTGTTATGCATCATGGAACAACACACTCTTTATCCACCCACATATATGTGCAACCCTTCTTACAAGCACTGGATCTCTCTGACTGACACACCACAACCAGCGCAAGACACCACACGGATGCCACAATGAAAGAGGTGGAACTGTCAGGGTACCTGAGGTCTCTACCTCTGAGAGAGGTAGAGATTTAGAAGTTTATCCCTCCAGAAGGGCTGTTTCCTCCGTTCCTCGCGGCTCTTCCGGTCATTTACACGCCGGCCGCGAGGGATCCACTTCCTTTTGTAACACGACGCCCAGCACTCAACGTCATGACGCCAACCCGGACCGACCTGTCACTCAATTGCCTGGAGACTAATCAGGACTCGTCGGAGGCGTGTCCACTCTCCTGAGCCAGGGTATTTAACAGTGCTTCTTCCATTTGCTCATTGCCCTGTCGTGGTTCTAGCCTGTCTAGTCACCCAGCGCTCTTGTTTTCCAGTTATCCTTTTGGTTCCGACCCGGCTTGTTTGTATTACTCTGCTTATCTCTGTTACCCTTTGACTCGGCTTGTTCCTCGCATACCTGTCTTCTCATTCCCTCGACCTCGGCTTGCCTTTGACCATTCTCTTTATCTCCGTACGTTAGTCCGGCCATTCTAAGGTCCGGTATACGTACCTTTCTACTGTCTTCTACTGTTGGATCCCTGTCCCGATCCTGACATTACGACAGGGCCAATGGATCCTGCAAGTACAAACAGTCAGCTTGGTCCTTCCGATCCTAGGTTTGAAGCCATGGAACACAGAATGGATCAGATGGCCCTGGCACTACAGGCGTTATTATCTCGTGCCAATAACCCACCAGAGGAGACGCGTACTACTTCTATTTCCCCTGTGAGTTCAGGCCTAGAGGTAGCCACTGTAGGTGCCTCTTCCCGTATTAACCCACCAGTACGTTATGGTGGTTCACCTGAGAAGTGTCGTGGTTTTTTAAACCAGATCAGTATCCACTTTGAATTACAACCTCGCTCCTATCCTACAGATAGGGCGAAGGTTGGATTTATTATCACCTTACTCATTGAGAGAGCTCTGAGATGGGCCAACCCATTATGGGAGAATGATAACTCGTTAGTATATAATTATAATGCCTTTGTAGCTGCCTTTAGAAGAACTTTTGACCCCCCTGGTAGAAAGGTCAATGCAGCCAGATTACTTTTGCGCCTGAGACAAGAGAACCGAACACTTGTGGATTATGCACTAGAGTTCAGGTCTTTGGCGGCAGAAGTTAAGTGGAATGAGCAGGCTTATATAGATGTATTTTTGAACGGGCTATCAGATGTAATCCTTGACGAGGTTGCTACTAGAGAGCTTCCTGAAAATTTGGAGGATTTAATTTCGTTCATATCTCGCATTGATGAGCGTTTAAGAGAGAGACAGAACACTCGAGAGAGGAACTTTAGACCGTCCTTTAAATTAGCTCCCGCATTTCAAAGTCCTGATTCCACTACCTCACTGTTTCCTGAACCTATGCAGATAGGCAATACTCGCCTCTCAGAAGAGGAGAGACCAGTACAGGAGAAGGGAGGGATTGTGTATGTATTGTGGAGTCAGAGGTCACTTACGCCTGAATTGTCCTAATCGCTCGGGAAACGCCCGCACCTAAGTTTCTCTAGAGGACAGGCCTTGGGTGTTTCTATTTTGTCCTCTACTCATAACTATAAAGATCACAGGCTTCTGCTACCAGTTTCTTTAACTTGGGAGAAGGGAGTACTAAAGACCATGGCTTTGATAGATTCCGGAGCTGCTGAGAATTTTATCGACCAGGCCTTTGCTACTAAACACACTATCCCATCCCAGTTAAGGGATACACCCTTGGCCGTTGAGGCCATAGATGGTAGACCTTTACTTGAGCCTGTTATCTTTCGTGAAACCATACCCGTTAACTTAACTGTTGGTATCTTACACGAGGAGAACTTATCGCTTATGCTTATTTCGTCTCCTTCTGTTCCCATAGTCCTGGGTTACCCATGGTTAAAGAGACATAACCCTATTATTGATTGGGAGTTAGGGGAGATACTCTCATGGGGCCAGGGTTGCCAGGAGAGGTGTTTACGGAGGGTTTCTCCATTGGGTATAATTAACACACCAGGTAGTTCTACCCAGTCTACAGATTTACAGATACCGCCTCTGTACCTGGATTTAAAAGCAATATTCGACAAGAGGAATGCTGATACTCTACCTCCACACAGGACTTTTGACTGTAAAATTAATCTGCTACCTGGTACCATGCCTCCGAGGGGTAATGTATATCCTCTATCCACCAAAGAGAATTCAGTTCTAGAGGAATATATTCGGGAGAATCTAGACAAGGGGTTCATTAGGAGATCTTCTTCTCCTGCCGGGGCTGTTTTTTTTTTGTTAAAAAGAAGGATGGTTCCCTAAGACCTTGCATTGATTACCGAGGTTTGAATAAAATAACCATCAGAAATGCCTATCCGATCCCCTTGATTACCGAGCTGTTTGATCGCTTAAAGGGCTCTAAAATTTTTACCAAGTTGGATCTCAGAGGGGCATATAACTTGGTGAGAATCCAGCAAGGACACGAGTGGATGACAGCGTTCAATACCCGTTATGGGCATTATGAATACACGGTCATGCCTTTTGGTCTTTGTAACGCACCGGCAGTATTTCAGGATCTGATTAATGAAGTTCTCAGGGAATTTCAACATGATTGTGTTATTGTGTACCTGGACGACATACTTATATACTCTAGGGAGATTGAGACCCACCACAGACAAGTCAGAAAGGTATTACACAAACTTCTTCAACATGGGTTATACTGCAAATTGGAGAAATGTAGTTTTGACCAGTCTCAGATAGACTTTCTTGGATACGTGATTTCTGGGGAAGGCTTTAAGATGGATCCTGACAAACTCCAGTCTATTTTAGATTGGCCATTGCCTAAGGGACTCAAGGCTATTCAGAGGTTTATTGGTTTCTCCAATTACTATAGGCGCTTCATTAAGGGATACTCTTCTATTATTGCGCCTATCATCCTCAGTCCAACGGAGCTGCTGAACGCACCAACCAAAAGATTGAACAATATTTACGTTGTTTTGTTTCCGAACACCAGGACGATTGGGTCGGTTTGATTCCTTGGGCGGAGTTCGCGCACAACAATCTCGTTTGTGATTCTACTCATTCAAGCCCCTTCTTCATGAATTATGGCTTTCATCCATCCATTCTTCCCTCGGTTTCTCCTTCCCAAGGGGTACTGTCGGTTGATGTTCATGTTGCCAATTTGAGGAAGTTGTGGGATCAGACTCGACAAATTCTTCTGCACAATTCTATGCTGGTTAAGAAACACGCTGATAAACGTAGAAGGTCGGCTCCGGTTTTTGTTCCAGGCGATAGAGTATGGTTAAGTACTAGAAACATTCGTTTAAAAGTGCCTTCCATGAAGTTTGCTCCTCGCTATATTGGACCTTACAGGGTTCTGACTAGAATTAACCCAGTTGCGTATTGTCTAGCTCTCCCATCTGCCTTATGCATCCCTAACTCCTTTCATGTTTCATTGCTGAAACCGCTAGTCTGCAACAGATTTTCCTCCATGGTATCCGCCCCTCGCTCTGTTCAGGTAGAGGGTCAGGAGGAGTATGAGGTCAACTCTATCATCGATTCTCGAATATCCCGGGGGAGGGTACAGTATCTGGTCAACTGGAAAGGATATGGTCCTGAGGAGAGGAGTTGGGTACCTCAAGAGGATGTTCATGCTCCTCGCCTCCGCAGGGCGTTTCACTCCCGCTTCCCATCTCGTCCCGGTTCCTTCCGCCCGGTGGGCGTATCTGAGAGGGGGGGTACTGTCAGGGTACCTGAGGTCTCTACCTCTGAGAGAGGTAGAGATTTAGAAGTTTATCCCTCCAGAAGGGCTGTTTCCTCCGTTCCTCGTGGCTCTTCCGGTCATTTACACGCCGGCCGCGAGGGATCCACTTCCTTTTGTAACACGACGCCCAGCACTCGACGTCATGACGCCAACCCGGACCGATTGCCTGGAGACTAATCAGGACTCGTCGGAGGCGTGTCCACTCTCCTGAGCCAGGGTATTTAACAGTGCTTCTTCCATTTGCTCATTGCCCTGTCGTGGTTCTAGCCTGTCTAGTCACCCAGCGCTCTTGTTTTCCAGTTATCCTTTTGGTTCCGACCCGGCTTGTTTGTATTACTCTGCTTATCTCTGTTACCCTTTGACTCGGCTTGTTCCTCGCTTACCTGTCTTCTCGTTCCCTCGACCTCGGCTTGCCTTTGACCATTCTCTTTATCTCCGTACGTTATTCCGGCCATTCTAAGGTCCGGTATACGTACCTTTCTACTGTCTGTACTCTGCGTGTTGGATCCCTGTCCCGATCCTGACAGGAACACCCTATCCAAGAAAAGAAGAATGGACCCTCCAAACCCACCTCCAGGGAGAGGAGCCTCCAATCGGCATGGGTTCTCTTAAGACGCTCGCTCGGACTTCTTCCCTCCGCATGTCTTAAGCAATCTCACACCCACAACAGGTCTATTGAGTGGACTTTACAATGGACTCAGAGTGAGCTGAGGGCACAACTGGGGAAAGGACCCGTATACATGCCAAAGACCAGGCATCAAGTACACTCGGCATTATCCACACAAGAAGTGGAAATGGGATAAAAAAGAAAGAAGGGGGGGAATCATACTTAATTTTATATAACTGACCTATTTCATCTCATTTCATTACACACTAAAATATGGGTAACACTCCTTGGCACCAACGAGAAGTTTTAGGGGATTGTGAACAGGATTATTAAAGTTCTGTAGATTATACGTATGTCTAAGCCATAATGCAGCCTACTATATATATCTCAAATCAATCCCCACTCAGGGTATAGACCTCTCTACACAGATCCATAGGGATACAAATGGTCAACCTCTCTCCATCTACACCTTACTACTCACCTACTCACTCTCTTTACTCCACCTACTCTCCTCACTATTCAAATCTCTTTCTTTCTTTTTTACCCCGTGTCCTGGGATCTTACACTACTGCCTGAATGTATAAAAGTTACACTGCCTCTCAAAAGGTGTTTATATTACTCTGATACAGGGGATCCTGGAAGAAGAGTGTTGCCTTACCTGTAGGTTTGATAGTTGGTCTCCCTGTGCCTTCACTAACCTCTATCAGATCAACTAGCATGTGGAGGGTAGACTATACTGTTGTTTATTATGTTTTATGGTTGATTTTTATTACAGTTATCTTAATAGTTTCCTCTTTATTTATGCTACTACAATAACATTAATATACATTAGATATAAATGTCTTCTTAATATTATCAAAACTGTGTTTTGGATTTATCTGATCCAAGCATTTCTCATGCTACACACCCGACAACTCTACCTATCTCCTGCACTGGGACAGACCGATGACCACTTACCCCCACTGTTGCATTGTCTACAGTACCACCCCCTGTGCTATTGCCCCTCTTGATAAACTGTGAACCTAATTCCCTCTTTACTCCCACCACATTTGCCTTGTTCACCCCATCCATATTTCTTGCCCCCCTCCCCTTTCACCATCCCTAACATTCCTCCCCTCCCCCTGCATACCTCTTCCCTACTCCTCCATGTCACCCTTACTCCAAACTAGAAGTATATTGGCCCCGCTGAGTCCACTTATACCACCTCACACAGGGTCTATTCTCACTCAGCAAGTCACTGTTTTTTACCTTTTCTATTCCTGAACCGGTATATGTACATTTATTGAATTGCTTGTTGTGCCAAACACTAGGTTCTACTGTGCGGACAACCTCTGACATAGGCAGGGTCCAATTACTGATACTACGTATGCACCAACTTCCATATGGCCACAGTAAAGATTCTCTCTTTCAATGCCCAGGGTCTCAATACCCCAGAAAAGTGATCTCTAGTCTAAGCAGGGTTAGATTCAAAGCAGGGATAGTGTTTATCCAGGAAACCTATTCCTGCAAAGATTCTGTACCCACACTCCAGAATTGTAAAATCCCATTAAGCTCATTTAGGCACTACTCCGAATCCAAGTCTAGAGGGGTGTGGATATTAGTGGGGGAACACATGCCCTTCACATTTAAAGACCAACTGACCGATGAAGCGGGCAGATACATCTTCATGAAGGGGAAGGTGAGTAATACGATGCTCACATTCATGAACATGTATCCCCTGAACAAGAAACAATGCCAAGTATTATGCAAAATACTCACTAAACTGGAACAATTTCAAGAAGGCATCCTAATTGCCGGGGGTGACCTTAACATAACCCTAGATAACAATCTAGGCACCTCTTTCACTTCCAATGACTACCTGGCTCCACCTCGTACACTACTTCTCTCTCTCCTTCATGAGGCACGACTATATGACAGTTAAAGGACCATGCGTCCTATGAGTAGAGACTACTCTTTTTACTCCCTCCCCTACAGGGACATACACATGTATAGATAACATTTTTTCCCACACAGATCCCTTCACCTCATTTGATCTTGCTCCTATGGTCCGATCATGTGGTCGGACCATGCACCTCTGTCTCTTGCCATTTTGATCTCTTCCCTGCCCCAATCCTCACCTCAATGGAAATTGAACAATCTCCTACTCAACAATAAAGACACCATCGCGCAACTGAAATAATCTATTACTAGATTATTTGAGAAAAACAAACGCCGGCAGCCGGCAGGGGAGGGAAGAAGAGAGGACCAGGGAGCTTAGCCTGCAGCTCCTCTGGGTCCTTCTCACGCGAGCACAGAGCGTTGCCGCGGTTACCACGGCAATGCTCCGGCTCTCGCAAGAGTGAACTCTAGCTCTGGAGCTACGGGCTAGAGTTCACTCTCAACACTGCGACCACCAGGAGTTCCTGGTGGTCGCAGTAGTGAGAGTGAACTCTAGCCCCATACACACACTGCCCCCCCCCACACACACACCATACACATTACCTCACTGCCCCCATACACACACACTGTCCCCACACACACCATACACATTTACACACATTGCCTCACACACACACATACACAGACCCCCATACACAGCCCCCCATACTAACATTGCCACACACACCCTACACATTCACACACTACACCTCCCTACACACACACACACACACACACACTGAACCTTTCGCACACACTGCACCCCTCACACATTGCACCACTGCTCCTATACCCTACTACAGCCCCATATCCCAGCAGACCCCAGGTAAGTTTTCAAACTGTTCTTAAACAGTTTGACTACTTACTCTGGGAGGGGGTCCCGGCCCTCCTGGCACCATAACCACTACACAGAGCAGCAGTGGTTATTGTGCATGGATTATTTCTTTAAATAATCTACAAGTGCCCCCGTAGCCAGCCAGCCCACAGGCCAGCCAGCCAGCCAGCCCACAGGCCGGCCAGACAGCCCACAGGCCAACCAGGCCAACAGCCAGCCCACAGGCCACCAGTTAGCCAGCCCATAGGCCAGCCAGGCCAGCAGCCAGCTGTAGCCAGCAAGCCCACAGCCTGCCGGGAAGCCACAGCCTGCCAGCCGCAGCCAGCAAGCCCACAGCCTTCCAACAAGCCAGCAACAGTAATTAAGGTAAGAGTAGCCAACTTGGCCTAGGTATCAGCAAGCTATGTTGTGTTGCTATATTGTAAATAGAAACCAGAGTGTTGGAGAGACCCCCCTCCAGGCCCCCATTAGACTCCATTGTAATCTCTAATGGGGCCTGGAGTAGATTCTTTCTAACACTCTCTAAAGGACACTGAGATAGCCTCTGCTAGAAAGACCTCCCCTCCATGGCCTATTAGCCCTCAATTGTAGTCTCTACTGGGACCTGGAGGTGACTGTTTCCAGCAGAGGCTATCTAATGGACGATGAGATGGCCTCTGCTAGAAAGACCCCCTTCCAAGCCTATTAGACTCCATTGTAGTTTCTAATGGGGCCTGGAGGGGATTCTTTCTAACACACTTCTTTCTAACACAATCTGCATGGTTTTATGAAACATAGGTCATGTCAAACTAACCTAATTGCATTCTACGAAGAAGTAAGTAGAAATATAGATCAGGGTGTTGCAGTGGATGTGATCTACTTGGATTTTGCCAAGGCATTTGATACGGTTCCTCACAATAGGTTAGTCTTCAAACTAAAAGAAATTGGTCTAGATGAATATTCTTGTTCTTGGGTAGAACATTGGCTTAAGGATAGAGTACAACGAGTTGTAATAAATGGTAAATTTTCAAACTGGGCAAAAGTGGTAAGTGGTGTCCCTCAGGGTTCTGTTTTGGGACCGCTTCTATTTAACATATTCATAAATGATCTTGAAATGGGCATTGAAAGCCATGTATCAGTGTTTGCAGATGACACAAAACTTTGTAAAGTAATAAAATGTGAGCAGGATATTGCCTTGCTGCAGAGGGATTTGGATTGATTGGGGGACTGGGCACTACAATGGCAGATGCAATTTAACGTAGAAAAATGCAAAGTTATGCACTTCGGGGTTAAGAATGCACAAGCAATTTACACCCTAAATGCTAGTGAACTAGGGATAACCACACACGAGAAGGATTTGGGAATTGTTATAGACAACAAATTAGGTAGCAATATGCAATGTCAATCTGCCGTTGCTAAGGCCAGTAAGGTTTTGTCATGTATAAATAGGGGCATAAATTCTCAAGATGAAAATATAATTTTGCCTCTTTATAAATAGCTGGTAAGACCACACCTTGAATATGCTGTGCAATTTTGGGCACCTGTTCTAAAGAAAGATATCATTGCACAAGAAAAAGTGCGAGACAAGCTACAAAATTGATACAAGGAATGGAGCATTTTAGTTATGAAGAAAGGTTAAAAAATGTAAATCTCTTTAGTTTTGAAAAAAAAGGCGCCTGAGAGGGGATATGATAACATTATACAAATATATTCGGGGCCAGTACAAACCATTATCTGGAAATCTATTCATAAACAGGGCTATACATAGGACACAAGGTCACACATTTAGGCTTGAAGAAAGGAGATTTCATCTAAGGCAAAGAAAAGGTTTTTTTTTGCAGTAAGAGCAATAAGGATATGGAATTCTTTGCCTGAAGAGGTGGTTTTGTCAGAATCTATACAGATGTTTAAACTGCAATTGGATAAATACTTGCAAAAACATAACATACAGGGATATAATTTCTAATTAGTGGGCTAATAGCTGCTTGAATATAGAAGAAATTAAAACAAAGACAGCCCTCACTTTTAGTCTAACCATGTTCAATACTAATGACATGCTGCTACCCCAAAAGGAATCCTATTCCCCAGGAGTGAAACTTTACTGTAGCTCTGAAATAAAATGCCTTTTATATCCAGATGACCTGGCATTCCTATTAAGGAAGGATAGGATGTTTATTACAAAAAATGTGGCAACAGGAACTAATACTTTTTTTTTGTAAATATGCTTTTATTTGTTTTCAGAGAATAAAAGTAACTATGAGACTCGCAGGTCTCAGGTCTGTGACCGTTTGCGATAAGATTTCAATTGTGTATTCCGAAACTCGCAGGTTTCAATATTTGTGAGTAGTCAATACTTCTGGAGACATGCAGGTCTCTCAACTTTCTGCTTTCCTGTAGCTTGTAAGCCCAAAGTAGTAGTTTGCTGTGGGTGTGTAGTGCGGAGACCTGTGTTTTGGTTGTGTATGGTGTTTGTTGGGTTCTGTCTCATGTGTAAGTCCTAGTTCAATATGTCCGTTCTCTGGCCGTCCCGTGTTCTGTTGGCAGTGTCAATGTGTAGTGGCGTAGTGCTGTGTTTCCTTGATTCTGGTCTGCCATGCCTGCTTAGACGGTTGGCATTATGGGAACTAATACATTTATACAACATTTAATTTATATATTTTTTTTACTTATCTGCAGTGTAGTAAAATCCTCTTTTGTTCTTTTGGAGAACTTCCAGTTAGAATTATGTCTTTCTTTAAACTTTGACATTCTAATTAAAAAATAAATATATTATATGCATCAGCGCACACAATCAATATGATAAAACGTTTTGTTTTAATATGGACATATCACAATTACTTTTTCCTGTAAAGTACAAAATAGCACTTGTCATTAAGTAGTTAAAAGTGAATAGAATTCACGGCCCAGTCACTTAATAAATAAAAATGCAAAATACACCACAACAGCATCTGTCTTGTAAAGTAGATACATGATTTAACAATTTGACCTACAGACTCTACTTTATCAAGAGAGCCTTGTGGAACAAACAACATTATAAACTATATGAAGTGATTAATGTTTGCCAAAGAGCCATAGTTTATTGGCAGTTCTTATGTGCTTTGGCATATGGAACCAATATGGAACTGTTTGATACCAACATCACACAATAAGTTAAAGGGGCCATTATCAGATAAAGCTCCGGCTGCTTCAATTTAAGCATATTTAGAGCGTCGTTTTTCCGGAAGCACTCCAGATACTAGTTTCTTTGATACTATTGTCAACACCACTATAAATTGTTATTTGATCAGATACGTAGCCACATAGCATTGTTATATTAAAACAGAAGTTAACAACTGTAGTCTCTTGTGACTTGCTCCTTAATAAGTTTTCTAAATAGTGTGCACTAATTGCTACTTTATGTATAGGACAGGAGACTAACATAGACTGGATTATCTAACATGGCTTCAGTTATAAAGAGAAGTAGCTTTTTATTATAATTAGCTTTACTCTTGGCTGATCACTAACACTACTATTTAATTCCTGAGACTTTTTCCTGAGGCAATTAACCCTTTACACGACTTTCTAGTCTAAATAAAAATGCAAACAGCACCCTTACTGGTTAAATATTATGATAATACTATTATTATAAATACTTTTTTAACCAAATTTTGATGATGGTTTGAAATATTCTGAAAGCAAAATCTAACAGTCATTTTATACGGTTTTTTTTTATAGGTTTTTTTCAGTCATATGAAATGTTTTTTTTATAGGTTTTTGAATACAAAAAATAACAAATATTGTAGAAAAAACATCTGTGCTATTAATACTGTTGTGCTGCTTCACAACTCCTTATATCATTCATTAACATGTAAAACAGCACCATACCAAAATATAAAACTACACTGAAAAGAAATACAACTATATTATCAAATATTAATATATATTTTGTTCTCGTAACTCATTGTAGTGGTTATGATGCTAGGGGTACACTGGCGCCAATCCCAGGTATTGGGGAAACTTTTTTTTTTTATTACAACAGATACCCCTCTTACGTGCATGGGTCCCACCATTTCTGAATATGTTACCAATTCAAATAAACAAACTATATATGTTTACACTCTGATCTATATGCCCAAATATATCATAAACTGTAACTTATTTTTAATTTTCTTCTCTAAATCGAAGACAAATCTGAGAAACCAAAATTAAATTCTTTAGCTTTATCATTATGTCCTTGGTTTCTTCCTTGCTTTCCATTAAGCATTTTACTATATCTAATATATTTCTGAAGCATGTTCTTAGTAAACCAGCTCATGTAGTCTGACTTACTTAGATATATTTGGTACATATTACAAAACATTCTCAAAACTTAAATTAATTATAAAAAATCATCTCAGAAGTGTTTTGCATAGTTGAGTTTTAAAATAATCTATCTGTAAGGTAATCTATAAACATGAGTTTGTAAACAAGAAGATAAAGAAAAAAATTTGTATAAAAAACTGTTCGAGTATAGAATAAGGTGATAGCGCACAAATGGTTATTGCAAATCACAGCAATATGGGTATGTTTGAATGAATCTATTAAAGGAAACATAAAAGCAACATAGCATAGACTGTATAATGTGGTATCCGCATAACAGATGTATAGGACACTCACGGATTAAGAGCCCTCAAGGTTGGCTCTGAACACTGTTGGTGTTTTCAACACTTTCAGGTTGATGTGGTGTATTAAATTTCCTCAATGTGTTTCTTCTGAAAGGATCGTAATTCAGAGATCGGGAGCAAAATAAATGTAAAATACACTTTATCTTTAACACAACAAACAGAAAGGTTACAGATAATAAAGGACTATGCGTTTCAACACACTACATGTCTTCCTCAGGTACATCTACCAACAAAGGTAAAGACATACTCTTTATATGCTGCTTAATAGCAGAAAGAGAACCGGGTGTGTAAATATACTGACCATATATGGCATTTCTGGGTGTTATTTCGGTTTGCCAATATAAAAATGGTGAACACATAACAAATGCCCTAAGTTCCCTTCCCCAAAGTAAACGTCATCAAAGTGCTGCTGCTGGATGTTGTGTGCATCACAACATAGAAAATCCAAGATGGCGGTACTTCCGTGTCCACTCAATAGGCGGCACATACGTTTCTGGTTTCACTTTGATACTGTGGATGACGTTCTTCTTTGAAACAGTTCCCTCCCACAAGGAGGTGGGAGTATAGATATACAGGTCCATAGGACACCATATTAGTTAGTGGAATAGGACATAAACTTTTGTCCTGATGAAGGCTCTGAAACGTTGACTATTTGGATTCGCTAGTATAAAGAAGAATTTACTTACCAAAACCTGGAGTGCTGGTATTTTTGTATGTGATTATCTATTATTAGTATTATTATTATGTTATTTATATACCGCCTTCAAATTCCGCAGCACTTTACAATCGGTGGACGAACAGACATGCAGTTGTAACCAGACACGTTGGACACACAGGAACAGAGGGGTTGAGGGCCCTGCTCAATGAGCTTACATGCTAGAGGGAGTGGGGTAAAGTGACACAAAAAGGTAAGGATAGTATTAGCCTAGTGACAGTTGCAGAAGTGGAATCACTATGAAGAAGTGGGTTTTTAACGATTTTTTTGCAGGAGTGGAGACTGGGTGAGCATCTAATGGAGGAGGGAAGTGAGTTCCACAGGAACGGTGCAGCCCTCTAGACATCTTGAAGGCAAGCATCAGAGGTGGGAGTACGGACAGAAGACAGACGTAAGTCTTCAGCAGATCGTAAGGGCCTAGATGGGACATACTTGTGTATAAGGTAGAACAGATAGGTGGGAGCAGCATTATGTAGAGATTTATGTGAACAGAGCACCAGGTACGAATATTTTTAGTTGGAGTGCAAGAGCTTTGTATATATATATACATTATTATTATTATTATTTATTATTTTTACATTTTATTAAATTAACTAGTATCTATTTTTACAATATACATAAAACCACAGAGTATGTATAGTCATTATATATATGTGTGTAATTTTACTCTAAGTGTATTTTTATATTAATATATGTATATATTAACAATAAAATACACAGTATTTTTTATATATAAGATATGTATATATATATATATATATACATATCTTATATATAAAAAAATACTAAGTGTATATATATAAGTGTATATATATATATAAGTGTATATATATAAGTGTGTATATATATATACACACACACATATTATTTATAGATATAATATATGTATATATCTGATAAATTCAATTAAAAAAATTATGTTAACTTTTTTTTTACTTTTTTCCAGTACAGGCAGTCACCCTGCAGGCAGCACTATGGATGCCTATTGCGGCCATGTGACCTCTCTTCCAGAGTGATCACATGGTCCACGGGGGGCCTAATTTACTGAGGGGGGACTGTCTGGGCTGTCAGGCAGTGCCTTCAGATGGAGAGGAACACCAATTGCTGGCGGGCGGAAGGGCGGTGATAGGGTAAGTGAATAGGAATACTGCGGATGTAGTGGATACGTCCGCAGACCTGGGGGGGGGGTTTAATACTTATATTTTACCTTTTATTTATTTATTTATTTTTTTGTTATAAGTTATTCTTCAATGAGTACCTTGACCCCTCGAGGCACTCAGCACACAGGCAGAGCACTGGAAGCCTGCCCGATGGCTTCAGATGCTCTGCTTCACTGCTGGGCGCCATGTGGGGCAACCTGGAAGTGATCGCTGCTGGGGAGCGATCACCCAGCGGCCTGGCACTCAGAAGAGGTATTGCAGGATTCCTTGACATCAAGGCAATACCGTTATAGTGGCTGTAAGCGGTCATGACCGCTTCCATCGCTTCCATTTGCCACGGACGTATCAGGTACAACCAAGGTCGTAAACAACCGTTTTTTTGTCAGACGTACCTGATACAAAGGGGATAAAGCTGTAAAAATAGTAACATAAACAACCAAAAAAAAAACAATACAACCAAAATGTTAATTATATCTCTGTCATTCGAAAGAAAGGAACAAGTTAGCACTATATCTTATTTTTTTTTAAATATTGGGGAACAATTCACAAAAATGGGTACACTTATTAGTGTGCCATGGTAGTGTTTCCCAGAATGAATGTTGTGTACTTTACATTTTGCTTCTAATTTCCTTTGTTTTATTCTTCTAATATGCTTTAAACACAAAAACTACAAAACCAATTAAAAATGCAATAAAATGTCAGCACAACAGAAGAAAGGCTGAACACTCAGAAAATGAAATTGTTGCATTCATCCAAGTATCTAATAAAGGTTATAGAGTCAGCCTAGCTTTGTGCGTGAGTTGGCAAAAAATATGAGACTTCTTTCCAAATCTAGACAAAGACTAACCAGTACTATACACATTCTTCCACATTTTAAAAGTGTGTATGTTATATTCATGCAGACAATCTACGCATGCTTACAAGCTTGCACCTATATTTTATGTATGTTTTGCAATGTTCCTTTTGGTCGATCAGCACTATTAGTCATGTTCTGTATTCCTGAAATACACTGCATTAATACAGGATGTGTGTGATGTATTTCTCCAAATCTTTAGTTATCAGCTCAACATGGTAGCAGTCTGCTTGCTGAAGCATGGCTTTACATTGATAAGGCACAGCATTAAAGAGTGGTCTTTCAAAGTCTTTTTGATAAGAACATGCTGTATAAACCATTTTCTTTGGTCAGCATCAGCTTATAGAAGTAAGGATAATTAACCCATCCTGTGCTGTAAGTTTCCATGCAGTAAGCAAAATATTCGTAATAACTTTCCCTTTTTTCTTTTGTGCCTGGACAGCAAAATACAGACAGTTTCGTAAGCTCTTTTGCACTTTTTTTTTTACAACTGATTGACCTATTTTAATATTATCAAGTTAATGCTAGAGGGACTGTACATTCCCCAAAGACTCTACATACATAATCTGGTTTTAAACCGAACCTGTCATGACAAAAAGACAGAGAGACGTTTGCAGTTTTCTGGCCATCTGCCTTGACTCATGTTACACAATTAAGTATTTATTCTCTTAATACTATTAAAAGTGCACATTTTAATTTATTTCCAATATCCCTTCTCATGCTCAAAGAATCAGTTATGTTTCAATGGGTGTTACATTTTGCTATAATGCACACCAATCCTGCATGCCTCTGTTTGGGAAGCACGAGTTAAAAGTACCCAACTTTTAATGTTGACTTTGTTGGTTTTGGCTAAAACATATTTATTTGAAAAACAAAAATAAAATATACATATCAATTTAAAGTCCTTTGGAGCTCATAATGAGAAAGCTGTTGTATGGCGAAACGCGTCCTGTAGGAGAGAGCCAGAGGACTGTTTGATTTTAAATATGTAAGTATATTTTATTTTTGTTTTTTGCCAATGTCAGTGTACCAATTTGGGGACTTGTGGGAATTTACATTTACAACATTGCATTATGTATAATTGTATTTGTTCTTTTAAAAGTATGTTGCACATGTACACCCTAGTGTTTATATATTTACAATCTGTATCTTGACCGTTCTTCTTTCTTATATGCTGACATTAGCTTTAACACCTTGTCACTCAATATATATATTTTCACTATTGAAATCTGTGTTGTGTGAAGGAATACGCCCACACTAGTGTTAAAACAACTTTATTTATTTTGCTTTGATTTTTTTTTCTTTGGCTTCACAGTTATTAAGCACCTATGGTCAAGGGCAGTGTTTAGCTACACACTCTTTTATATATTTGTTTTTTTACTATTTCTTATCTTTTTCCACCTATAGGCTAATCTTGACTGGAGAATGAAGAAAAAAAAAAAAAAAACAATAGAAAGTCTTAAACATGCCACGTTCATACATATCACTATAATTGATAGACACTATAAGAAAAAAAATACACCATCAGTTAAAGAGGTTCTTAATTTAATTCTTGACAATAAAGCACATGAATTGTCGCATAGGAGCAATATGCATTCTTTCACAAACTTTAAATATTATTGGGATAAATGGGAAGAAGATGTTAAAAAAGCTTATTGTTTATGAATAGCTGACTTATTGTTGAATTGCATAATTGTACAATTTATATTATGTACATTAGTATTTGTATTACTATAATGGATGGACACCCTTCCCCACTTCCAAGTTTCCCTTTCTTCACCTACCCCAATACAATGTTTGTATAATTTGTTATACATTTTCTAAAAACTTTAATAAAAATTATTTGAAAAAGAATACCCTAACCATTCTAACAAAGTGGCAGTATCTCTTCTACACCTGTTATATATACTCCATACTATATTATAGACAGTGTTTAGCTACACACTCTTTTATATTGTTTTTTTACAATTTCTTCTCTTTTTCCACCTATAAGCTAATCTTGACTGGAGAATGAAGAAACAAAAACAATAGAAAGTCTTAAAGAGAAACTCCAGTGCCAGGAAAACAATCCGTTTTCCTGGCAATGGAGGGTCCCTCTCCCTCCCACCCCCCAATCCCCGGTTACTGAAGGGGTGAAAACCCCTTCAGTGACTTACCTGAGGCAGCGGCGATGTCCCTCGCCGCTGTCTCCGCCTCCGCGACGCTCCTCCTCTTCATTGCATCGGCCGGTGGGCGAGACTGATCTCGCCCACCGGCCGAGGGGACCTAATGCGCATGCGCGGCAATGCTGCACATGCGCATTATGTCTCCCCATAGGAAAGCATTGAAAAATCATTTCAATGCTTTCCTATGGGGTTTTGAGCGATGCTGGAGGTCCTCACACAGCGTGAGGACGTCCAGCGACGCTCTAGCACAGGTTTCCTCTGCTAGAACCCAGGAAGTGACCTCTAGTGACTGTCTAATAGACAGCCACTAGAGGTGGAGTTAACCCTGCAATGTAATTATTGCAGTTTATAAAAAACTGCAATAATTACAGTTGCAGGGTTAAGAGTAGTGGGAGTTGGCACCCAGACCACTCCAATGAGCAGAAGTGGTCTGGGTGCCTAGAGTGTTCCTTTAAACATGCCACATTCATACATATCAATATAATTGATAGACACTATAAGAATACCCTAACCATTCTAAAAAAGTGCCAGTATTTCTTATACCCCTTTTATATATACTCCATATTATATTAACATACAAAATGTTGCTGTATAGAAGTGTTGTAATCGATTGACAAAGAAAGCTTGAAGACATTTAACATCTTTTAACAACTGTAATTAACCACAGATTTTTGGTTTTATGTATTACTTTTGTATTGTTGTTGCAGAACTACCCAGTCACCATTTTGTACTGTCCTCATTAGAGTGTGTGTAATATACAAATGTTCTTGCAGTTAAAGTGCACTTAACTCATAGCTCTTTAACTGAGAGGGCCAGTGTTTGTGACTAAGGGGTTACTACAAAAGACTGGACATTTATAATACATTGTGTTTTCTACTTTTGCAAATGGTATACTATCATGGGGGTAATTTTCATTCCTGGGCTACCATACAGTCTCACAGGCAACATAACCAGTCTGGCCAATTTCAATGTGTATAAACTAAAAAATTTAATGTGCTAAATTTGACCCTGTAACTTTCCAAAACACTATAAAACCTGTACTTGGGGGGTACTATTTTACTTGTGAGACTTCACTGAATACAAATATGTGCATTCTAGTGCAGTATCAGCTAACAGTATTATGACATTCACAGTTAAAATACCGTGCAGTACTAAAGAAATAAAACAAATCTTAATTTTTCAATTTTTTAAACAAATGTATTCATATTAAATTATGTTTAATATATAAATATTTGATGTGACATGAAAGTCCTGTTTCTCCTGAACAAAATGATATATAATAAGTGGGGGTATATTTAATATGAAAAAGGTGAATTACGGTTGGACAGACATAGCGCAGATGCCAGGTTTTGTTTACGTTCCATTTTGATCACAACTTGTACAACTTGCTTAGTCTTTCAGGGGTTAAAATAGTACTTACTTTTTCAATGGGTGTTTGTTGTTTTGGTACTTGTAATAAACATGTATCGCACACTTTGAGACACAGAATTAAGATTTGCTTTCTAACAGTTTCACAAAATATTTGAACACCTGCAACATCAGCAGGGGTTTATAAAACTATATTACAGCAATCACAATTGTCCATGCTATGAGTTCTTTGTTGCATTCTACCTTAAAATTTAGAAACAGCAATGATTTGCAAAAACTGCCACAGAACTCTGTGTGTGCCCAATTACAGAATTCCCATAACGGCAGGACTTTGCTAACATGATGGTTTCTAGAACATTTCTCTTGAGCCAGGCCCTGCAGTAGAGCTAAGATTACCAATCATAACGTCACTTGCAAAAACCACAGAACTTGTTAAAAAGAAAGTATTATCTAACTTTGATATTAAAATGTCCTTGAAATAGATTCATAAGCAGAAAGGATAATAAGAAGAAAAAAATTGAAGCATTGGTTTCATTAGCTTTATATAGTTTTTGCTCAATTTAAAGATTCAATTTAATGGTGGGTGAGGGATGATAAGTAAACATAGTTATAAAGGAATACAGGATGTCATTTTTATTGAACATGAGTGGAAAAACAGGAGTCATTCAAACTCTGAGATGAACTGAGGGACACCATAAGAGGGAATGGAGTTATTGGAGAAAAGGCCAGATGTTGGTCTTCCTTAGGAAACTTAAGAGTGGCCTGCAAGCTTCTCTACACCCTAATACGTATCTAAAGTAGGTCGGTTGGTTCCATTGAAATGTAACAAAATTAAAAATAGATTGATTATTTTCTTTCAACCCTAGTCCATGGATCCACCAGCAACTTGGTACTTCTGAAAATATAAATAAAATATTTATTATGTTGTCAATATTTTGGTATTGTGAAATACTCTTGGGAGGATGCACAAGAGTTTGCTAAAATCATGAAATACTAATCTACAGTAAAATATGTTTTGTTTTATAATTCTAGAATTAATTTTGGACGGTTGTAATTTCTACGCAGTATAAAGTAGCCCTATATATTGCAAAAGTCGTACTTCAAAGATATTCATACCTGACAATCGAATGATGTCTTGCTCAGGTTGCAGGTAGAGCATTGCTGTTATTTGTCTCAACACAGACTTTTCCCCTCAGGTTTATGGGATACTTTGTAATCACCACTAGGACTATGTCACAGGTGTACAGAGTATGTAATCACGTCTAGACTATTTTGCTGTTAACCATATGTTTATACTACATATTATCTAGACAGGAGGCTAAAGGAAAGAAGTTGAAGATCAAGATATGAAGCTCAGGTTCAGTTTTTTTTTTCTCAAAATAAAAGGCTTATAGCTTGGCATCAAAATCTCTAGTCATTTGAAGGGTCAGGCTAGGCTCATTCAGGAACACGGTTAAACAATGGAAATGAGCGCTAAATGGGTACAAGGTTAAACAATTAATCAGAAACAAATACAGAAACTAACAATCTTAGCAGCCCAAGGAAAGATGTTATGACAATGATTGGATGACCAAGCCAGCTTCAGCTTATACATTCTAACCATTTGACAAGAGCCAACTGAGTAAGTCCACTACTTAGGCATCATACCATGACACCCTAGTAACATTTGAATCAAATATTATCAATGTGCTATACTTCTATTAAAATGGAAAGGAAGTGGGCACACCATTAGCACCCTCCTCTGCAGTTGCTCCAATAACTCATTTTATAGCTTAACTTAAACACATTTAAGTTATTGGATCTTAGATTTTCATTGAAAGTATCTGTAAACATAAAATAAAATAAAAATCATGTCTTCTAAATTAAGTTGCAATTAGTTACCAATCTTTAAGAGTAGAAAAATGTATAGCACATAAATGGTTAAAAACAAATGATAGTTTTAATATTGGCATTACAATATGTGGAAAGGGCATGTGTCAGTTAAACTCACAAACAATAAAGCCAGTATTACATCTCAAATAGAGGACACCACAAATTCCCCAAGGGCTTAACAGCTGGTATAGGAGAGATGTTTCTTGCTTTAATCTTCTTCCAATTCATGAAATAAACAGGACAAGACATTGTTAATAATAGTATTGATTTAGCAAAACAAGAATTTTATAAAACAGTATGAAGCAGTCTCACAAAGCAATATTCCACTGACAGGGTTTAAGGCAGCACAGATAGATGATATCTCCATAAAAGAAGAAACGAGGAAAAATAGCACTTTTCATCTCTTGTTGATGCTTCTACCCATAAATATCTAAAGAAAGAGATTTTTTTATTTTAATAAACATTTTTTTAAATATGCAGTAATTACCTCCTGTAGAAATACAAACTAATAGTAACAAGAGTTTACACATGTAAAGAGCAAGTTCCAATGTTAACCCCTTAACGACGAGTGACGGACGAGGTCCGTCACTCAGGGGAATGCGTTAATGACGAGTGACGGACCTCGTCCGTCACCCGTTAAAATTAACCCCAGATCGCCGCAATCGCGGCGATCGCGGGGTTAATGGTGCTCCGGTCTGCCTCTGTATTAGAGGCAGACCGGGAGCACCGGATCGGGCTGTCCCAGTACATGTGCCCGCTCTGACAGCATGTCTGAGCAGGCACATGTGCTGTGTATACTCACCTCCGCCTCCCTACACTTCCGGGTTCAGTGTGAAGTGCAGGGAGACGGATCAGTGTTGATCCTGCCCCCTGGTGACAAAAAAAATAAAGTGTATTTAAAATCCCACCCCCCTTTACCCCCCCTTTACCCATTTTAATAAAAAATTAACCCCTTCCCTGCCAATTGATCACTGACTACAGTGATCAATTGGCAGGGATTACATTTTACTATGATCTGATTTTTTTTTAACCCCTGAGGGTTAATTCTTTTTTTTTTTTTTAACCCTCAGGGGTTAAATTTATTTTATTAATTAATTTAAATATTTTAAAATTATAAATTTAGCTAGCTGGGGAGGGTGAAAGTTAGTGGGGAATTGGGGGATTTAGTATTAGGCTAACTAGGGGTTAACGTTAAAAAAAGTTTAAGAATAAGCTTTAAAAAGTTAAAAAATTAAGTTAAAAAAAGTTTTAATAACGTTTAAGTAAAAAATGGAAAAAAATAAACCCTTTACCCAGTCCAAATACAAATTAACCCTTTCCCTGCCAGTCGATCACTGCTTACAGTGATCAAAATACAGATCACAGTATTATACTGTGATCTAATTTTTTTTTAACCCCTGACGATTAACTTTTATTTATTTTTTAACCCTCAGGGGTTAAATTTATTTAATTAACTAATTTAAATATTGTATAATTAAATATTTTGCTAGCTGGGGTGGGTGGGAGTTATGGGAAAATGGGGAATTTACTGTTAGTGCTGCTTACTGCTAGTTAGGGGTTAACGTAAAAATAAGGCTTAGAAAAATGTTAAATCTGTAAAAAAAAGTTTTACGAAAGTTTAGGAAACTTTAAAAAAATAATAAGCAAAACAAAAGTTTAAAAAATAGTTTTAAAAAGTAAAAAAAGTTTTAAAAAGTAAAAAAATACATTTAATAACGCTCATTACCACTACACCTGGTACAAGCTAGCGGAAAAATGATCCCACGCTAAGGTTCAAAATATGCCTTTTGAAATACCCTGGGATGTCTTCTTTAAGAAATGGTATGGCTTTATGGGGTATTTGGATTATATAGCCTGGTAAAATACTCTAAAATGGAACATGGGCACAGCGTAAAAATGTAAAGTTTGAAAAAAAATGGAATGGCTGTGTCCCAAATGTGCCCCTCCGATGTCCACATATACCTTGCAAAGGTACATACGGGGGTATTTTTGTACTCAGCAGACATAGCTGAGCAACATATGAAGTATTATACAGTGTTAGTACACATATGGTTTGCAAAATATACTGTGCAAACTCACTTTGTGTGTCAAAAAGGCTGAAAAAAACGCTTATTACCACTACACCTGGTACACGTTAGCGGAAAAATGATCCCACGCTAAGGTTCACAATATGCCTTTTGAAATACCCTTGGGTCAGAGGCGGCTCTAGACTTTCTGAGGCCTTAGGCGAAAATTAAATATGAGGCCCCCCACGCGATATTAAAATTAACTGTATAAATATTTTAAGGCAAACATTAATAAACCTCATAATCTCAGTATTCACAAAGTTATTTTTGTTATTAAATTATTCTACAAATATCAATACACAAACATTGGGTATAGCTACATGTTCCTAAAACTGAAATAAAGTTGTCAACAGTGTATTAAAAGAACACTATAGTATCAGGAACACAAATGTGTATTTCTGACCCTATCGTGTTAAATAGTGCCAAAGACATACAATGGGGGTACCGTTGTACTCAGCAGAAGTAACTGAACACATAATAAAACTTTGTACAGGAATAGCACACACCAACTTTACAAAATACACATGAGAAGTTCTTTGTTATAAGTTTGTGTGCGAAAACCCCCAAAAAACAATTTTTTTCTCCAATATTTAGCAGAGGTTGGCGGTAAAATGGCTACATAGAAAGTTTCAAAACAACCTTAGGTAAATAGCCTGTGGTGTCTACTTTATATAAATATATACTTTTGTGTGGCAATTTTGTTTTCTTTTATTGCTATTAAGCTTACAAGACAAACATACCAAATTCTAAAATCGCTCCACATTAAAAGTTTATTTTACTCCTTGTGCTTTGTGACCTGTAACTACCAAAAAAAACTTAAAATCCCAGACACATTATATATTCTGTAAATCAGAACAACTAAATTAATTTATTTGTAATTACTTTCCTTAACTTGCACTCATTTTGCACACATTATTATTGCAAAAACTGTAAAAAAAACACAAACTTTTAAATTTTTTTTTGCATTTTTCTGTATTTTTTTTTATAATAAGCATGTATATATATATATGTCACATCAAATTAAAGCCCTATCTGTCCTTTAAAAAACGGTATATAATATGCGTCGGTGCAATAAATTAGTCAAATGCAAATTGCAGTTGAACGCAAACAGCAAAAAAATGCAAAAAATGCCGTTGTCATAAAGTGAAAGACAAGCTTCCGAAGCTCTGTCCTTAAGGGGTTAAAGGACCACTATAGTGCCAGGAAAACAAACTTCTTTTCCTGGCACTATAGTGCCCTGAGGGTGCCCCCACCCTCAGGGTCCCACTCCCGCCGGGCTGAAGGGCGAGGAAGGGGGTTAAAATCTTACCTTTCTTCAGCACTGGGCTCCCTCAGCGCTGGGGACTCTCCTCCTCCTTTGGTCATCATCGGCTGAATGCGCATGCGCAGCAAGAGCCACACGCACATTCAGTCCGTCCATAGGAAAGCATTCTCAATGCTTTCCTATGGACGCTGGCGTCTTCTCACTGTGAAAATTACAGTGAGAAGCGCGGAAGCGCCTCTAGCGGCTGTCAATGAGACAGCTACTAGAGGCTGGATTAACCCTAAAGTTAACATAGCAGTTTCTCTGAAACTGCTATGTTTACAGCAGGCAGGGTTAACCCTAGATGGATCTGGAACCCAGACCACTTCATTAAGCTGAAGTGGTCTGGGTACCTATATTGGTCCTTTAATAAGAAACAGGTAAATGTATATCAGTATCCACCCTTGATTTCAAGAAATTATTCACCCCACCTCCTGTTTTGATGTTCTTCATGTCACTTAAATACTATGGGGTTAGGTATACAAGAGATAAGTAAGATATTTACTTGTGCACCTTTAAGCCAATAATGCACATGCTTTCCACCTTATTACACCTTTGGAATTCTTTCCACATCTGACGTCTTAGATGCATATTCACTTTATAATTATAATTCCAAAAATAATGTATTTGTCCATATGTTTCCCCAGTGTTACAGGCACCCACATCACTATCTCATTATTTTAGATAAACTGCTATCTTTACATTGCAGGGGTAAGATTGTCTCTAGTGGCAGTCTCCAAGACTGCTGGACATCCTCATACTTTGCATGGGGACATCCAGTGTGTTGCAAATCTCTAGAGGAAAGCATTGATTCGGTGCTTTCCTATGGGGAAGGCCTATTGCGTGCATTAGGTTAACTCTCGTGTTGACATCGGAAAAACATTTAAAGAAATACATGCTGGCATAAAAAAGAATGCATGGAAGGCCAGTTCTGTCATCTAAAATCTGCCATTTATTTAACCCCCAACTCAGAGAAAGCATTATCTGAACATTCTGAGACAACTGCATATTTGCTAAACCTGTGAAAGTCAAAGAAAAATAGATTTACTATCTGCTGCTAGCTCAGAGTTAACACAGGTCCTTCAAGGATCTGCACTAATAGCTGCAAGGAAGGACAAGACAAGACACGTTTAAGACATATAAAATAGTAGTCATTGGTGGGAATGAGAGAGAGGTATAACCTACAATGTCAGGTAGAAGCACATGTTCATTTACCTGTGAGTGCTTATGATATTTCCTCAAGAAGCTCTCCATCTAAAAAGAAAGCACATGATTTCAATGAATCCCATACATATGGATACATGGCAAAACACACACCGTGCTCTTTACAAGGTCAGTAGAAGAAAGAGAAACAAAAATGAAAAAAATAAATATTTGAAAAGTTTTGCATATTTAAAGTAATAAAGAATATGACTCACTCAGGTTTAATCATAATTATAGACGCTTGTGTGCATAGTGCTTCAAAGGCTGAGGGATCCTGGCTTCAAATTACAATATTTGGGGGAAGTCATTTTTTCAGCAACCTCGAGGTGAAACTCTAAGCACCATAACAACTACAGATTGCAAGAGTCCTTGCCCAACTTCACAGGGATGTACATAAACTCTGTGTTTCCATAAAGGTAATGGTCAACGTGACAGTGTCATTCGATATTTTCAATACAGATGTAATTGATCATCAGGGTGACTCTTTACCACCTTTTTCAAGGCTAAGTCCTTATTTGTTGGATACGTATCATACATTATGTATAATGTTTTGTTTCACTTTTAATTTTTTTCATTTCCATTATACTTTGAGAAACAAAAATATATATATAGTTATGCTGTTTTACAGTTTTTATATGTTTTGTTATATTATAGTGGTGATATGTTGTCTGTCTGTTTTTCAGACAATGGTTTACAAATGGTACTGCAAGTGGCACTGCACATTTTATATGCATTCTATATGGTAGTAGTACATAATTATATCAGGTAAACGATAGACCCAATACCATGCTTACTGTGATAAATTCATGCTTTTAATTATAATTTTACAGTACAGATGCACTGGATATTATGTCAGTCAATTTGGTATCCACTCTGCTTTGTGAACAAGTTTCTCTGGTTTCAAGTATGTACTTATTGATCTGTATGTGAGAGACATATTTTGTCTCATTTGTGCAATATCTTGGTGTATCACAGGTTTTGCTTTGCTTCGGAGCAACGCATGTGGCAATTTGTTTTCAATTTAGCTCTGTGTTACAAAAATAAGATACTTTCTTACATTATTTCAATATAATGATGTCCAGTGGTCAAATAACTATACCGATCAGAGCTTCAAACTAGGGGATCTCATTTTAACATACGAGGGAATAGATTTTTTTCTCTTGTCGTTATTTTAAAACAAACATTCCACATCAGACATAAGATTTGCCATGGCAACCCAGCTTTATAACATTTTAAAACATATTTTTATCAGTGATCACATAATATCAATAGCAACTGATATAGTGACAGCACAATTGTTTCAGTCAGAGTAAAGCAGAACTAGATCCCACAAGTGTTTAACTATTCCAGTGTCAGACTGTGTATAAAGTACTGCTTTACAAGAAGTGATGTTTTCTGAAGAATGAATGACTGGTGCTGTCACCAGGGAAGGGACCCACACTGTCCTTTCTCTACCACTAGGTGGCGGTAGCAAAGGAAATTCTATTGCAATGCATTAGTAATGACTATTGTGTTTTACGATGCTGCATGTTGTAAATACAAAATTTTATAACAGTCTTCGAATTCCGACGTGGGCGGTGAATGTCAAATTTAGCTTTTATTCTAATTTCAATTTACGTTTATCTCTGTTTTCCTTGACACCCTTTTTAAAAAAAAGTAACCAAAATACTGTATTTGTATGCAAAAGCATCTCCTTTAAAATCCGTTCCCCTTCCTTGAGAAATCCTCTGACTAAGAAAATGGTAATCGCACAATACAATTGTTTATTTTTAAATTCAACTTATAAAGGATTTGTTAGCTAGAGGTGAAAATTATGTATTGCACTAACTGCTACTTGTAAATTGGAATACAAATCTTAAGTGAGAGATTGTTATTTTATTTCGCTGTAACTGATATGTTTTGTTTGCGTTTTAAAGCTATGTTGTTAAATGTTGATTGAAAACCATCACACAGTAAACCAAACTTTGAGCTCTGCCCCGAAGGTTTTTTTTTACTGTAGTAAAAGGTGTTAGTGCTGGTATGCCATCAGAGAGAAACAGTTAAAGCTCTTGGAAAGGCACAATCATAGTTCATGGAAGCTGTCAAATGTTAAAAGCAGTTCTAATGCTATTAAAATACATCTTTTAGTGGATTCTGTATTCTATTGTTAAGTAGCAAGATGTGCTGCCAAAATGCTGTGTATTATTTATCACTCCTGGACCAATGCCTTAGCCTATAACTAACATATAAAATAGTATTTTAAACTATAAGGATTACTCTCGTAAAAATGTGAAGTTATTTTATTGCATTTACAACATAACACATAAAAAAAGTTATTTGTGTAACTTGCTCCATAACCCATAACAACAATAAACAAGACTACTGTGGCTTGTGGTATTGATTTAAAATGCTTGCTTTATGAGCTTAATTTTAATGTTTGTAATTACATTAAGTTTAATAGAAGAATCCTAAAAACCTGATTTAACTTCGCTGACAGGTGTATTTGTGTAGGACAGATGTTGCCCTGCAAATACTAATTATACTCTAGGGAATATCAACAGAACAGTGAAAAAGTTCTTCAATGAGAAAATTGTTCTAAAAAACCCCCAGCTATTTCCTATGGTTTATTTCAGGTTTAAGTATGTTCAGACAATGTTATGAGGAGGCGTCACTAAATAACATAAGGCTTATTTTTTTTCGGTGTACCTAATGCAACTGAAAAAAATAACATGGGATGTTTACTATGTAGCTACAGCTAAACAAAAACTCAAATTGCATGTAGAATAAATTGCAATGATAGTTTTCCTTATCAGTGACGGTCAAGAACATAATGTTGAAAAGTGCATATTAATATGATACTACCTAAATAAAAAACAATCACAAATCATGCTTATTGAAAATATTATTATTTGATGAGCTAGCATGTACAATTGCACGCGTAATAAGAATTTTGAGAGAAAAAACAGACACACGCACACACGCACACACACATTGTTTTTAGGTGTTTGGGTTCGGTGAAGTCCAGGTCTAAATAATTACTGCATGCTAAAACCAAATGGGTCAAGTTTATGTACATGAGTGTTTAAGTGTCTTGAATAGGTTAAGATCATACTATATTAGGTATTTCACAGTGTATATTGTAGAATAGCAAAGTAAATTTAACATACATACACTTTTCACAATAAACAAATGTCATCAATCAATCATACGTGTGTGTGTGTGTGTATGCTAATGTGACTATAATAAATGCATTGATTATACTACACTATATTGGTGTCTTTTCTATTTATTTTAGAGAATATGCACTATTTTTATATAAGAGAAATAAGAATATTCAGGCAGTAGTGTCAAGGGCATTTCAAATAGTTAAACAATAGAGCTTGGTCAGTGGACCACACTCCTTGGGATTTGTATGGTAGAACTAATTAAATGCATAATTCCATTTTTAGTCATATTTTTTTTTATGTACATGGCAGTAGCCCCAGACTATCTCCAGCTCAACATTGGCAATTTGCCTCTCTCCCCCAGACTACAACAGTAATTGATTTAAATTACCTTACATCAATTATTATTATGATATTTATATAGCGCCATCAAATTCCGCAGCGCTTTACAATGGGTGGACGAACAGACATGTAGTTGTAACCAGGCAAGTTGGACACACAGGAACAGAGGGGGTGAGGGCCCCGCTCAATGAGCTTACATGCTAGAGGGAGTGGGGTAAAATTACACAAAAAGGTAAGGATAGTATTAGACTAGTGACAGTTGCAGAAGAGGAATCAGTCAGGAGCTATTAACAGTTTAATTTATATGCTTTTATGAAGAAGTGGGTTTTTAATGATTGTTTTGAAGGAGTGGAGACTGGGTGAGCATCTAACGGAGGAGGGAAGCGAGTTCCACAGGAACGGTGCAGCCCTCGAGAAATCTTGAAGGCAGCATCAGAAGTGGGAGTACGGACAGAAGATAGACGTAAGTCTTCAGCAGATCGTAAGGACCTAGACGGGACATACTTGTGTATAAGGGAGAATAGATGAGTGGGAGGAGCATTATGTAGAGATTTGAAAGCAAGAACCAGAATTTTAAATTGAGCTCTATATTTTATAAGAAGCCAATGTAGGGACTGACAGAATGGTGAGGCATGGGAGGTGCGGGCAGACAGGAAGATGAGCCTCGCTGCCGCATTCATTATGGACTGTAACGGCGCAAGTTAGGAGCATGTAGGACCACTGAGAAGCGGATTACAGTAGTCAAGGCAAGAAAGGACAGTGGAATGGACCAACACCTTAGTCGCATCTGGCGTTAAGTAGGGGAGGATGCGCGCAATGTTTTTGAGATGGAAATGACAGGATTTGGCAATAGATTGAACATGAGGCTTGAAGGAGAAGTCAAAGAGAACACCTAGGCAGCGGGTCTGCGTGGTGGAGCTGATGGTAGCACCGTTGACTTGGAGGGAGACAGACACAGGAGTAACAACCATTGAGGGAGGAAATACCAGAATTTCAGTTTTGGTCAAGTTTAGTTTAAGGAAGTGGGCAGCCATCAAGTTAGAAATAGCAGAGAGGCAGTCAGATACACTAGTCAAGAGGGACGGGGAGAGATCAGGAGAGGACAGGTAGATTTGCGTGTCATCTGCATAGAAATGATATTGGAAGCCAAAGGATCTAATGAGTTTACCAAGTAGGCAGTATAGATGGAGAACAGTAGGAGACCAAGGACTGAACCTTGGGGGACACCAACAGAGAGGAGTTGGGGAGAAGAAGCAGAGCCAGAGAAAGAAACACTGAAAGAGCACTGGGAGAGGTAGGAGGAGCACCAGGAGAGAGCAATATCTTGTAGACCGATATTGCGGAGGATGAGAAGAAGCTGTTGATGATCAACAGTGTCAAAAGCCGCAGACAGGTCAAGGAGAATTAGGATAGTAGTGACCATGAGATTTTGCAGCGAGTAGATCATTGAATACTTTGGTCAGTGCCGTTTCGACAGAGTGCTTAGCGCGGAAACCAGACTGAAGCGGGTCTAGCAGAGAGTTGGACTCGAGGAAGTCTGTCAATCTCGCATACACAATTCTTTCAAGCTTCTTGGATGCAAAAGGCAGTAGCGAGATAGGACGATAGTTAAATGGGAAGTTAGGGTCAAGATTGGGCTTCTTTAGAATTGGGGTTACAGTTGCATGTTTAAATGGTGATGGAAATATACCAGAGGAGAGAGAGAGATTGAGAATTTTAGTGAGAGGTGGAGAAAGAGAAGAAGACAGAGTACGGATGAGATGCGAGGGAATTGGATCTAGGGAGCAGGTGGTGGGGCGGGAGGGCTGGAGCAGAGCAGAAACCTCTTCCAATGTAGCGGGTGCGAATGAACATAGAACAGCAGAGGGAGTGAAGTTAAGGGAAGTATTATAAGGGGAAGAAGAAAGATGAGAGATCTCTTCTCTGATTATAGAGATCTTGTCAGTGAAGTGAGTTGCAAAGTCTGAGGCGGTCAAGTTAGTAGGTGGAGGAGGAACAGCAGGGCGAAGAAGAGAGTTAAATGTGTGAAATAATTGTTTGGGTTCGCGGGAGAGTGTGGTTATGAGGGTATTGAAATAATTAACTTTTGCAGAGGAAAGAGCCAAGCTGTATGAGCTCAGCATACATTTATAGTGGAGAAAGTCAGATGCACAGTGAGACTTTCTTCAACAGCATTCAGCAGTTCTGGAGCATTTTTGGAGGTATCGAGTGAGCTTGGTGTGCCAGGGTAGTAGGCCTGCGGCGTTTAAATGTACAAGGTGCCATGATGTCTAGTTGAGAGGAGAGGGTGGAATTGTAGAAGGAGGTTGCAGAACTAGGACAGGTGAGGTTTGACATAGGCATACTACAATAAAGCCTGCACAGCTAGGTAATGGACATTTGCAACAATTCATATAGTCAGAGGATTATAGCCTAACAGGTTTTAGACTCTAAACTTGACCACAATTACATTAGGGAATGGTGTTTAATTAAGAGTATATGCAATGAATTTTTCTCCAATTAACAACTATAAACAGAGTTTTTCCTCTGGTAGTAGTCGTTACGACAAGTTCCATGTAGAAATGGATTATTCTCCGGGCTGACTGGTGCCTAGGTAGGTGTTGGCTTCCTGCAGGTGTGAGCCACCTGGAATGAAGCTTCTGCCGCTTCCTCCTTCTCCTCACTTTGGGTGCTATGACTTGGTGAGTGGAAGCAGACTTTGGGTCAAGGGTTCTGACAGGGTTTGGCTTTAGAGAGTTTTCCCTCTCTGCACTTCTTTGTCTTCATAGCGATTGTAGCCCAGAATTGCACCCACAGGGGTTCAAAGGCCTGGTCGAGGAGCTCCTCGTGCCCAGGATGCTGCGGTAGCCATTTTGAGATGATGTTCTCTGGTGTTCGACCCCTCAGGATTATCAGCTTCTCTCAGCTGGCTATGACTGTTTTGTCTTAGCGTCAAGTTGGTGCACCAGTGGGGACCAGGATATCCCCCACAAGTCCAGAGGGGGAAGAAGCAGGGCCCAGAACAATGCAAGCTTGTCAAATGAAGGAGAAGCCATCACCTCCACCCTGCCTGTGTATGCCTCTGAGGCAAGTTTTACTGTGTGTTTGTAAGCTTTCCTCTGTAATTAAGTCAGACTTATGTAGAGCTGAGTTTGCCATCAAAAAGTGGGTTAAATAACCCTTAAATCCTTAAATATGATTAGTTTCAGGTTTCCATCGAGGAGCCCCTGCTACACATCTGCCTTAGTCGACTACCGGGTCCTGCTCCTTTTCTATTTATTTTAAATACCTTTGTAACTAGCTACCACTGGACCCAGAGATAACTGATAGCTCTATACACTGTACATGTATGTTTTCTTTTTTATCTTCAACCAACACTTGGTATATTACACTATATACCTATTTTCTGTCTCCTTGTCTTGTTACGTATTTACCTACATCTGAGGACTTCCAAAGCTACTACCTCCCCCATTTGTGAGCTTCTTATTTGTGGCCAGAAAATAGAGATTCTGGATTAGGTTGCCTTCTCTTCTCAGGTACAAGCCCTTGCCTTATTCCTCTTATACATCTATAGTATTTTCAGATCCCCATTATGGTACCTTCTACGTAGCTTAGTTCAGGATTTCCTCTGGCAGGAAAATGACATAAATGTGAATATTCTGTGTCATGGATTTTTGCTGGTGGATGATGATTGGGAAAGAGGTGCTGCAGGTGCCATTTGCACTAGAGCATGCAGATGGCTGATGGTACAGGTGTGTACAGTGCTTATGGTTTTGATAGAATCTACAATATTGACTCATCAACACCAGCAACTATTTTCATGGAGAGACTTGTCTGAAATCTCCCTTCCACTATATTTATCATACTTGAATTTACAATGGTCTTATATACCAGACCAAATGGGATACTGTTAACAAACAATTGATTGACATTGAAGTACAACAATTGACTGACATTAAAGATGTTTTACCTCAGAGCAGAAAGCTCCTAAATACCAGAACAATTATGCTTAAGGAAGGATAGATTTAGTAAATTTCCCCAAGTCCTCTAGATACTTATATAGTACTAAACCTCAGAGCCACAAAGCTCCTACATACTACACTATATAAGCGGTCTCTAAATACTGAACGTAGAAGAAAAGTGCATCAGTGTATAATTCAAAAGTAATTTAATCATAGATACACACCCTATAGAAGTTTAAAATAAATATAGGAATAATGCCCCAAAAAATGAAAAGAAAGAACACACAATGTGTGTTTTGGCACTATAAAACTGTGCCTTCATCTGGGGCTATCAACAGGTGAAATGAGGCTTCTAGTATCTTTAAAGAAAAGAAAGGAAAACATATACATGTCCAATAATTGGATTGCATCAATTAGGTGTTAGTAATAACACAAGGCTGTCCTGTTTGTATTGTGTGCTATGATAGAGCTTCCCTGCAAGGTATCTGCCCCCCTATTTGCATGCCCACAAAAGCCCCAATCTTAGCTCAACAGCACAGAGGAAAAGGACCGCCCTCCTCCCTTAGCCAACATGATCAGACTTTCTGATATATGAAACCCAGGTCTATCCATTGGATAGTGGCCCAGTCAGTTGGGAAGAATGCCTATCTATATGTGCATAATCTAGTTTAGAATAGCCTAGAGTGCACAGTTACAGGGGCAACTGTTTTCTATCCTGTTGTAGATACAGGCATTGAAACCAAAAAATATCCATATTGGTCCTTTTAACTTACTACTTTGTTGAGTGTGTTACCTTTTAAATTACTAGAAAATTAATGTGAAGAGGTTAAGAAAGTGAGCACTGACCACACATCAGCAATCTCACCAGTCTATCATTCCTAATTGCTAAGCAATATTTAAAGGGACACTATAAGCACTAAAACAACTTTAATTAATTGGCGTGGTTTTAGTTTATATAGATCATGTCCCCACAGTCTTACTGATCAAGACTGCAATTTATGAGGTAAATTACTTTGTCTATTAAGCTCTACCTACACCGCACCTGCATGTGACCTTCACAGTCTTCCAATGCATATTCTACAAAGGGAGATCAGATGTTTACATTGTGTTTATTGCACAGTTTGTTTAAAATATAATTTCTTATCTGCTGCTCTGTTAATAGCCTTCAAGAGCCTTCAGCAGCCTCCTGTGTGGGATTATAGTCCAATGACAGAGCAGAAGATAAGAACTTCTAAAGTTAACACACTTACCTATCAGATCTGATTGAAAATAAAACATTTATTTGTCATAAAATAAGTAGACGGTGTAGCGCCTTGAAGTATTTATGTATTTGAGGTAGGTGTAGTCTCAGAAGTAGTGAAATATGTAAAAACAGAAGAATACAGCAGGATAAAGTGTAGTATGTCATGAGTAAAGTAAGACTATAACAAATAGAATTGCACTTACAGTTTGTAGAGCAGGGTTAGCTCTATCTGAGGGTGCTTGGGCAGTTCAATCTCTGACCTAGGGATATTCTGTGTCTTCTTTAACATGCTTTCATGCAGAGGAACTCCTAGGTATGGTGACTCAGGATGGTGTTCACCCCAGAATAAAAAATATACTGCTCACTGTTGTAAATAAAAGAATACAATTAGGAGAAGAACTCACAAATAGAAAGCAAAAATTTGATAAATTTGATCAATCCACAGCGCTTAGGTTGTATTTCCCCACCAAAGGACTATGTGATCCCCAGCTCCACGGAAGGCCTGAGTGAAGTCCACAGAGGTTAGCAAATAACTTATTTAATACACTAGTACATAAAATAATAAAAGCAATACAAAGTAGTAAAATAACCGTTTTCACCACAAAAAAGGCTTTTTCACAAGTTTTACACAAACATGGGATTCGAACAATTTATAGGCAACACATTTGAATGTAACGGACACATAACATCATAGATCATGCGATCAGCTAGGCAATTAGAAGATTATTCATTTAAAATAAACAATTTACAGACAAGGTGAATTATAAATGATATACAAAATAATAATGATTTAATAAAATGTAAAAAAAAAAATAAAATACAATTATAATAAATGTTTTTGCATTAATATGAAAACAAGATAAAACAAAATGGCACCCCCTAGCTATCTTTCTTTATTAGCATGTAGTAAAATAAAAGCATCCTTAATATGCTGGTAAAATAGCTCAAAAGCATTACCAGTAGAATCTGCTAAGCTCCTGGGGGGCTTGCAGGTTCAATTCCTGGCAGGGTTAATTTAGACCTACATCATTCTGAGACAGACAAAATGAATACCACTAAATTGGGCAATAGTAACATTCCCTGGATGTTTGACAAAAGCAATATCCCCAGAATGCACTTGGAAATCAGAGAACACCTGAAAGTGCCCTGGTTAAAAAAAAAACAATTATTATTAATAACAAGTGTTACGGCACCCCCAGGCATAAAAAGGGGTTAAACACCATTTAGACGATATTCCCCTTCCAGAGACGCAGGCACAGCTACTGTAGACACCAATCCACCGAACCAGAGAAGCATATGAATGCTCTCAAACATAGGAAAAACCATACGAATAGGTTTACACTCCTAGCAGTCAAACTGGAACAGCATACAATAAATCCCCCCCAAGAACGAGACAAGGCTCTGTTTTGAGGGTCAAGCAGGAACAGACAGAGCTGTGGGTTTATTGTTCTTATATACACATTAGTACCACCCACAGGGTTTTGGAAAACAACCAATAAACACGTACAATACACTCAGACACTCCCACACAAAATCCTCCCCTCTGCCTGTGATACAATTACCTTACACAATGGGTAATGTAATTATCACAAGCAGAGAAATACAGTTTTTCCACATTATTCACAACTTTAAAAGTATGCATCACATTCACTTACATTTTCAGAATCAGCATACTCCAAATACAAACATACGTCAAAATCATACAAATTGGTCCAGTGGTTCAAAAGATAGATCGTAGTCCTTTGTGACCAAATGAAGCATAAAATACATAAAAATATATAACTGTGCAGCCATTGCATAAACAGGTACATTCAACATATTCCCAGATAGCTCAGATCTGAGTGCACAGTATTACTGAATGGTGCTCAGATCACACACATACAGTTCAATTGCCATGGAGCCAAAGTCTTTCCCATAGTCTTTCGTTATACGAATGGGCTCCATGGCATAGCTATCTGGGGTATCAACGCTCAAACAGGGCAAGCACCGAATGACCCGGCTTTCGTGTCTTTGCAGAGGAAAATCAAGCTTTTTAACATGGGGCCTGTTACAAATCGCTATTTGTAACTGGCCCTTTAAATGGAAAATTGCCCTGCTTCCCTGGATTGTGGAGAAGCCTATTTGCCAGCCTCCTTCCTCATGACTATGGCCCCTGGAAGATTGTGCCCCTGAAAACTTATTAACTTTTATTGGGTGTGTATGGCCCTTTAAGAACCGTCTGGGGACATATTGTGACTTTGCTGAGCAATACCCCTTTAAGACTATGTCCCCAGACCTGTAAAATAACTTGCCCCTGGCTCTCTCCCACTTGGTTCAGTAAATAGGGCTTACTGAACCAAGTACCACACAGGCGGACCACCCAGAAGTTAAAGTGTGCAGGCAATTTACCTCCCAGGCTGTGAGGTTACTGCAGGTTAATTGCACGTGGCGGCGTCCATCTTTGTTCATTCGAATGCGGTCAGCGGTGTATGCTAAAGATTCTGTGGAACTGAAATCGGCTACACATTTTACCGAACACCGCTGACCCTTACCTTCTCCTACACTTCGTTTTTCAGCTCCAGAGACCGTTCGAAATGGGACTTAGTCGTTTTTTCGCATGAAATTGACCGACCGCACAGCCCAAATCTATGGAACTGTTTTGGGCAGGAAATTGTGCTTGCGGTCGGTCATAAAGGGACCTCCGGCTAACTTTTGATCCACTGGAGGGATTTGGCTGATTTTTGGAAGTGTTTATGTTTGAAGTGTGCTGAGTTCAAATATGTATGGAGATTGAATGTATAGTTTTAAAGTTACAGTGTATGTGTGAAAACTGTATTTTTACTGTATGCTATAATTATGTTATATGTTTATCTGAGGGGAGGAGACGTGGGGGTGGTACCATGTAGGTGATTGGTTAATTTCAACCTCCCCCTGGGAGTGTCCTGTGTGTACCTTTTTGTAATAAAAAGCAGGCTGGGTGTTCCAGTCCTCAGTTCTTCTTGACCCTTCAAAACATAGCCTTGTCTCGTTATTGGAGGGAATTGCTGTATCACACTGGGGATTGCTATGCTCTGCATATTCCCCTGAGCTTAATCACTTAGCTCTTTTAAGAACTTGTTCCGGATACGCTCTCCTGGAGGAGAGGTCTTCCCCCACACGGTCCTGGAGGACAGAAGCCGATCCAGGGTGGAAGGAAGACGGCGCGGCTCCAGTTAAGCCACGGCGGTTGTGGAGTCTGCGGTGGTTGTGGTGTCGTCTGCAGTGCTTGGAGTCCTCTGTAAGCGCTAGGAGCATCCATCAACGGAGGGTACTCGGTCGGAGTACACGGAGCTCCGTTACAGGGCCATAGTCTAAAGGTAGCAGGCGGGCAACCAGGCTCCTCCAATGCACAGTGGCGAGATTGGTCTTGTCACAATCATGGTTATACCTTCTATAATAAAATCTATTTTAGTGGTAGAAATATTTCCTGCTTTCTCAAGTATACTCCTAATTGAGGCATATCCAATATTATGTGGGATGATAGTATAAAGGGACTGTACATCACTAGTAAATAAAAATAGGTAGGTTCCCCAATTTAAAATTTACAAAAGGCTAATTACTATCTTTGAGGTATGATTTAATTTGCCTGACATATGGTTGCAAAAAAATATCAATATACTCTAATAAATTCGATAAAACTGAATTAATTCTAGATACTATTGGGTGACCAAGGGGATTGTCTTTGTTGTTATGAATCTTAGGTAAAAAAGAAATAATTGGAATTGTCGGGTAGATTATGTTAATATATTAATATTCTTGTGCATTTAAAATATTAGGATCTTTGCCCTGGTCTAAAAAGTTTAAAATAGATTTAATATAAAAAGTGGAATTAAGTAAAAGATTGCTTTATACATCTGTGTCATTTATTTGTCTATACGCTTCAATCATGTAAATTACTGCCAGGAGTATCATCAAACCAACTCTTTTGTCAACTGGTTTGTCCATCTGGGGTTCCACTTTTTAATGTCTGCATTGCAGTCACTCTCTCTCTTTGTGGTTTGAAGCTATATAGTAAATGTCTATCTACGTGTGTTTGCTGATGGTGTTGTACAGAATCTTTCTGAACAATGACATTTTGTCGTATTTTAGGTGATAGTGTAGATTTCTTTAAAGGGGAAAACATATATATTTGTTGTCATGCAGGCTGAGTGAGTCACACCAAGGGGAGGTGTGGCTAGGGCTGTATAAACAGAAACAAAAGTAATTTACCGGTAACTCCTAAATGGCACAGAACTAAGCAGTGAGAAATTATGTTCAACTAAAATTGCTTCAATAACACCTTAAGGACGGAGGCATTTGTACAAGTTCTGATCAAAACAGAACATACATAATACCTGGAATTTGAACTATATGTCTGTTCAACCATAGGTTACCTCTTGCATATTAACTGCACCAACATTTATTGTATATTATTGTATTCGGGAGAAAAGAGGCTTTCATTTCACATCAAATATTTGTATATAAAACATAATTTAATATGGATAAAATGTTCAACAATTTGAGAAATTAAGAAATTATGTTATTTTTCAAGTTCTGCGTGGCATTTTTTTTTTTTTAATTCTTTATTTTTGTCGTGCAAATGAGATAACAACACGCGTGGGGTACCCCAAAGGCAATCCTCACACTTTTTCATAAACATTTAGAAACAGAATGGGATATGTTAATGCATGCACAATTTTATGATTAATATTTGATTTGGTATGATTATTCACACTCTGGCATCTCCTGACTGTTAAGCTGTAGTATACCATATGCAACTCAGGTGAAGTAAGAACCGCTTGGACAGGGATGCTTATGTCTAAGTTGCTAGGTGTGACTGAGCTAGTTGCTCTTGCAATTATAAAGACATCATATAAACAGTTGCTGGCAGTTAAAGGTATTGCACATTTTGTTAAAGTACATCACACATAAGATTACGATTCGACTTGAGCTTGTCTAACTGCTTGTAACTCATACATGTTAACATAGAGCTTTTGGCTAAGCTGTGCTTTAATAAGATGTCTCGTTTGTGGACATTAGGTGCTTCAGCTGTGTGTTTATAGGTAACAGGCATTGAAACTAAATAAATTATAACAAACAATTAGTTGTTGAATGGTACGAAATAATAAGTAATAAGAAATTGCGCAGGGCAGCTGGTAAGTGAGTTACCATCTCCGGTATATACACAAAGATAAAAAAAAATGAAAATTAAAGCAAAATAAACTTCGTTTAAACATACGCGGCAGAACAAAATACTCTTTAGTGATGTGATTTACACAGGATCGGGCGTCTGCAGCCGCAGACCGGTAAGTCCATGGTGCACAAGGTGATTCTGTTCTGTCATGCAAATAATAGGTCAGCCTATTCCCAAGGTCGGAAAGCTCCGGGCAGATCGGTGTAATGTCCCGTGCGATTGTAGGCAGGTTCGGTGCCCTAGTGAGCTTCTCTCTCCAGTGGATCGCGGAGAGGCTCTTCTCCCGCTTCTCTCCCCAGTGGGAGTCTGTGCTGCTTCTTGGTGAGCGTCGCTGCCAACTGTTTGTGTCCGGGAATGTAAGGTTGTTCTCCGCTGGTCCAGAGTTCCCGGAACCGCTGGGTGATGCTCAGGTCGGGTATACTTATGGGTCTCGCCCTGATGCGTGTTGGTGCGTGTGCTGGCCCCCGGGGAGCCTGGTGTCGTTTCCCGCCGTATTGGTTCCCGGCGTTGCCCCTGGGATCCCTTTCTGGAGGTTCGTGGGGAGAGTCTACCCATTTGTCTTTTGGCTGCCGGTCGGATCCAGGCCACCGCTTCTCTTCTCGCCTGCAGGAATGACTGTCCTCGATTTTGGAGCTTCGTCCAGAGGTGAGTGCAGAGTGTTTCAAAGAACTCTATGGTGCTGTTGGGAGGCTTGATCAGTGGGAGCCTTGTCGCTGGCCTTAATTGTACCGCCATTTTGTTTGGATCTCGCAAGTCACGTCTAGCTGTAGACTTCGTTGGTTGATCAGGCAGTGTTGCTGGGGTGGTTGTCCCCAGCGTGGACCGGGATATGCCCCGCCGGTCCAGAGGGGGGGGCAGCAGGGTCTTGATATTCCCACGCTTATGAGCGGGCTCTGTTCCGGGAGGTCGGCCGCCTCTCCCTGGTTTCAGGCCCCACTTCAGTTCAGGCCGCATGGCCGGTACGGGTAACTCCGTGGAGCTCCGGCTCGGGACTGGTATCATTTTGTTCTGTATGTAGTGCCCTTTCATTTCCTGGGCCTTGTGTGCTATAAACTTCGTTTGTTCGGTTAAAATGAGCGTTTCAGCGTTTTTCGGTGCCGGAGCTCTTAGAGCACAAGTCCGGCCATCTTGGCTGCCAGGCCCCGCCCCCTCTGCGTGGCATTTTAACTGTGAATGTCACAATACTGTTACCTTTTACTGCAATAAAATACATATATTTGTGTTCAGCAATTTCTCACGAGTACAACAGTAACTCCAATGTACAGGTATTATTGGGTTTTGGAAAGTTACAGGGTTAAATATAGGGCTTTCCCCTTTTCAGTTTTTACACATTGAAATTTGCTATATTGGCTTTGAGACCCTATGGCAGCCCAGAATAAAAATGAACCAGATCATGGCATACCATTTGCAAACGTAGAAAAAGCAGGTCATTCAAAATGGGTATATTTATTTATAAAATATTTTACCAGGAAGGATACATTGAGATTTCTCTTATTTTCAAGTATGTCCTGGGTCCACAAAACATTGCATTGTTAAAATAGGATATAATATTACAAAAAATACAATATACAAACAATCTATCATTCTATCTATCTATCTACAGGTGGTACTCGGAAAATTAGAATATCGTGCAAAAGTTAATTTATTTCAGTAATGCAACGTAAAAGGGGAAACTAATATATCATATGTCATAAGTGCGATGATTATGGCTTACAGCTCATGAAAACCCCAAATCCACAATCTCAGTAAATTAGAATATTACATGCAATCAATAAAACAAGGAGTGTACATAGAACAATATCGGACCTCTGAAAATCTAAGCATGCATATGGACTCAGTACTTGGTTTGGGCCCCTTTTGCAGCAATTGGAAGCTATCAGCCTGTGGCACTGCTGGAGTGTTATGGAAGACCAGGATGCTTCAATAGTGGCCTTCAGCTCTTCTGCATTGTTCGGTCTCATGTCTCTCATCTTTCTCTGGGCAATGCCCCAAAGATTCTATATGGGGTTCAGGTCAGGCGAGTTTGCTGGCCAATCAAGCACAGTAATCCCACCAGTTTTGGTGCTTTTGGCAGTGTGAGCAGGTGCCAAGGTGCTGGAAAATGAAATCAGCATCCCCATGAAGCTTGTCTGCAGAAGGAAGCATGAAGTGCTCCAAAATCTCCTGGTAGACGGCTGTGTTGACCCTGGACTTAATGGAGCACAGTTGACCAACACCAGCAAATTACATGGCTCCTCAAATCAACACAGACTGTGGAAACTTCACACTGGACTTCAAGCATCCTACTGAACCAGACTGAGAGACCATTTAAAGGCTCAGAAACCTTTTGCAGGTGTTATGGCTTACTTGGCTGATTAGAGTGGGACACTGTGAGCCTAGAATATTGCACCTTTTCACAATATTCTAATTAACTGAGATTGTGGATTTGGGGTTGTCATTAGCTGTAAGCCATTATCATCGCACTTCGGTATATTGCCATAAATCTCTTGAAAGATTTTAGATTGAAGATTTGCAATCCTGACACTTTAGATGAAGATTTGACTGTGTCCCTGAGGTTATTCCATAATTGCGGTGCTCTGTAGGAAAATGAGGATCGAGCCACTTTATTTTGGTATTGTGGTATGTTAAATATCGTGCTAGTACTGGATCGGAAGTTACAGGAGGTGGGAACAGCTGGGGAGAGCATTCTGCTCAGGTAGGGTGGGAGCTTCCCAGAAAAGCTCTTATGCACAAGGCTGTAAAGATGAAGAGTGCATCGGGATTCCAGCGATAGCCATTTTAGCTAATTTAACATGTCACAATTATGGGTAAAGTAATTGCATTCTAGTACAAAGCGGCAGAATGAATTATATAATGTATTAAGTTTATTAAGCTGGGTTTGCGATGCAGTTGCATACACGACATCCCCATAATCAATGACCGGCATTAGCATTTGTTGCACTGTTTCTATCATATCTAGTCTATGTAACTTTATTATTAATGATGACGCACAAATAAGATAGCGCAGCATCTTCGGCAATGACATATAAGATGAAAATTGGATGGCATTGCGTGAATGCTTTATAGGCCACTACAAGACTCTGCATAGTGTCATGTCGTTTTTGGGGAGTAGTATGCTAGGCAATTTTAAGAACACTGATTTGGAGTCAACATAGTATTGTAAAATTATAATATCATTAGCTACCTGTATACATAACATTCACAACTGCATGAAGGCAAAAAGAAATAATTAACAATCTATGCCATGCAAATGAAAATAAAACAATATGTACTTTCACTTCTAATTAACACATTTATATTTATTTCAGGTATTATACCTTTAGGCAATATCATTTAAGGGGACAAATGTCCTTCATAGCCATAAATGTGAAATGAATAACTGTATTAACCTTTTTAGTAAAAAAATAATAAAAAATAAAAAATAAATCACATTTTTAAAGATTAAAATGAAACCCCATAGAGCTGCTTTGAAACTGATGAGCTTGTGAATAAAATATAAATTGAGAGATTTTTTTTTAAATTAATTTAAAGCTGAGTTACTGCATTTTATAGTGGTAAAAAAAGCACACTTTTCCGATTTTCACATAGTTAATGATGTTACATGTGAATAATGCTGATGTCCTTCTTAGTAATGTCACTGCTAGAAAGGGACATTCATTAGTCTTATTGTAGGTGAAGGTGAAGGTCTAGCTCATAAGAGGAGAAATTCATTCCTGGCTCTGGAAATAACAATTACTAGTCCCAGTGGATTAACAGTCACTTTAGGTTTAAATGATTTAGCATATCTATACATTTAAAATGTAAAACAATGAATGTCTGTTAAAGACACATTGACATTGGAGATTCTCACCAGAACCTATTTATTCTCTTTCACTATTTTGCACAGTGTAAATGGGTAGGAACTCATTATTGACTAAGTTATGTTTTTGGTTTTTAATTATTGTTTGTAATGTTTATACTATTCTTTCATTTTCTATGGACATTAACATTTTCTTCAATGTATGAAAACAAACAAACAAACAAACCAAAAAACATTTCTTTTTCTTCTTTTTTGTTTCATCAAAAGATGAAACTTCCCTTGAACTAGCTAGTGGATTTAATCCTATGTAAATTATAATTGTAGAAATGCAGGGAATGTATATTTTTGTTGGTAGCTAGAAATAATAGGCAAAGAAAAAAGAGAAAATACTGACAGTAGAACAGAAATTGAAATGTGAGAATTATAGTGTCAGGCAGTCACAGATAATGACCTTAAACATTTTTAATTGAACTGCTACTGATACAGTGACCTATGCAGTTATACAAAAAGCAAATCAAATATCATTACACATCATTTTACCAGCTTCCAAGCTGTATAAGAAGCTGTATAAAAACATGACATTTAGATATAAATTATAAGACTTTAATCATGTGTATGTATAAATCTATGCTAGTTTAAAAAAAAAATCAATCTTAGTTTGTTTTACCTAGTTTTTTTAGATAAAATAAAAGAGAAAAAAAACTTAGATTTTTTGTTAAACCTTAATAATCACTTTGAAAATAAAAAGTCTTCTCTGATAAGATTTCTCTTTTAAGCTATAAAACCAAGCAATAGTACATGACTATTGAGCTGGAACAACAAGCACATACATTCCTGGGCAGTTTTTTATAGATGAAAGAGACCTTACCAAACTTGCGCTTTGTTATACTAACCTCCAAAACAAAATTAAAAACTGATTTTTAAGTTTGGGCAAAAATTAGTGCAATGTGTCAAAAGAAAGGAGAGAGAGTCCATAAGAATTCTCAGAAAAAACTGTTTAATTTCTTTTTTATTGGATATTTTAGTACAAAAACAGAACAAATATGACAATAAAAATACATTACCATGCCGAAAGAGGAGTTACAACAATGACAACCTCCTTTGGATAGACGCACAAAACATAGAGTATTCCGATTAAATCATATGTGTCTGTTGGATAACTGTGGCTATGCCTAAGGGTTGAGCTTATATTATTAGCATATCAAATCATCACATATCTAAGATACCAATACTCGTATGGAAAAGACATATACATACATATATAACCGGTCAGGATATCAATATAGGATGGATATATGGTCAGGGAGCAATTATCCACGTTTCATACCAGCCCTTTGATCATATCAATAAGATTGGTATATAGCGTCAGAGTATCAAGATTAACATAATCGTTCAAAAGTATAATCCCTTTTTCCATCTTTTTCTCCTTTTTTTTCCCCCTTTTTCCCATGTATAAGCCACTTCATGTATGGTAGCAATATTCATATAAATAAAACGAGACCACACAATAACCACAGACAACGTTAAATTACTTTTCAATGGGCTTGACCGTGGTGTTTATTCAGAGCAAAGCATACAACCATACCAAATAACATATGGTTCATCAACTTTCAAAGCTTTTAGCTTTATTAACCACCAAATAGCCAGTCAGTCATGACTAACCTGACCACATTTTACTTAAATCTTTTAACTTTATTAATCACCATATTGCCAGTCAGTCATAACTAAACTGACTGCCTTTTATTTAAAACCATTAACCACCAAATACACAAAACCTCAATCTGCACCAGGCTACAGGAAAGTAGCTACAAGAGAATATCTTGGTGGCACTATTCACCTGCCAAATTGCACATGCTCTTCCCGCACACTCCGAGTGATTGCTGGAAATGTCACTAACAGGGGGCATGACTGACACATGCTTGCTGGTACTTCCCGCGGATACAAGCATACTGGAACAACATCCTCTCAATGATCAGAACCGTGACAGGGCTACAGCTCCCAAAAACGCCCCACACAATGTTGTTTCTGATCCCACACTGCCCCCTCCCAAGGCACATCTTCTCATAGCTGCCAACTCCCTCATTCCTGTAAAATGGAAAAACTCCAACACACCCTCAGAGAGTGGATTGCAAAAGTTGATGAAATTAATACCATGGAGGAAATCCATGCATCCATAAACCACATATATCCCCTCTTCAGAGACGTGTGGGGACTGTGGGAGAGGTTCACAACCAAGTAAGACCATACAACCCTTCCAAAAGTGATTCTCTAGGGAAAATCCTAAGATACAATAGAGGAACCCGAACCCAGCTCCGATCTCCTCGATCCTCGAACCTTCCCTCTCTCCCTCCCAACTCTCCCATCCTCCCCCTCCCCAACTAAGCCCACCGGCCACCCCCCCACATCCCTTCGAGCCCCAGACCACTAACTATGAACCCCACACACCGGGAACTACCTACATACGACCACTATACTGGTGCTATAACTTTATAGACCATATATAGTAGACATCAGGTCTGCACCACATGTCAAAAGTAACATGCCACATACTGAACTCCTAAGAACTCGCCATGTCGTCCACTCACACCGAGACAACACTCTCACCAAGACAATCTGAAGGGAAACCGTATAGACCGACAAACACAGGAGGCTAACAAGTACACCAAAAACACACCCCGATGACCTGCCAAGCAAGGCCACGCACAACGAACATTCTACTCAACATCTCGGTGACGGATATAAAGGGATAGATACCACAACTTATGATGGGCTGCAATGCCTGGAACATAAGCACCAGATGCACCATACATACACCTCCCATATGAGGTAGCACCCAGGTCCTAAATACAACCAAAAGAGCTGTAAGACACAATTCGTGACTAAGCCCGCAGAAGCTCCAGACTTCCTGATGTGAAAAGAAAGAAAGATGGTTATGTATGCCTCTACTCACGTGTTTATATATTTGTGTATTTATATGTTCTGCATTTATATGTTTATACATTTTTTAAGTAACAGTCAAAGGCGCATTGCGACAGGCATTTGACAATTCAGGTGTGATGAGACCCAAGAAATACCAATCTACACTTGTACAGACCTGTTACCTACCTCCCTTAGTTGTACACCCTTTGACTTGTATTGGTATCAGGCAAACCTTTATGTAATTTTCATGTCCTCCATGTATTATTCGCTAAATACCAATAAAAATAAATAAAAAAAAATAAAAAACATATAACATTCCCAAAACTTCAAGCAATATGCTAACATATAAGGGATAAGACGCTTCACAACCTCCTCCTAAAAAATAACCCATCAACAACTGTTTAATTATAAAAGCTTTCACTGTTATCTTTTACCAAACCACATACAATATGCTACCTCTGCTACCTGTGCTATATAAAATATGCTACTTGCAGTCAGTGCCTGAAGATAACACCTTTAGATAGCAGGGGTCAAATGATGGAAAATTACCACTTATCGCAAGGTGACACCTAAACATACCCAGTGTCCTATTTGAGTTCTTTCATAAGAATTTGACCTGCTATTAAGATTTTACTTACGTATTCTAGCAATTCCTCCCTGCAATTATCTGGTACCAAACATCTGAATGTACTAAGCTAAAAACGAAAGTAGAATTAGCTGTCCTGTTCTCAACTAGGAATATGTACTGCCGTCTGCCAACTATTAAGGAACCAGTATAAGAATACTTATTTTCTAACAAGTTAAATCAAAGAAACCTTTTGAATGAAATAAACTTATAACTTGTACTACTAACTCATTGTCACAGTGGAATAATATCCTTTTATTTTGAAGCTACAATCCAAGATTAAAAACTGCTGACAGCATTGGCAGCAATTCTACCAGAATCTGATTTTTATAGGTACCTCTTACAGCCCCCAAAACAAAAACCCAACCTTTGATCCAAACATGCGAAATCCAACTGCCCATGCTACCTCGAGAAATAACTACAATGTTTAATTAACCTGAAAATCTGAATGCAACAAGGAGCAGCCATTGAAAACTTACAACATCTTTATCAAAACCGTCACATCATTTTAATTCATGCAGGCACGCTAACAAAATGCAGTTCTATCTTTGCATGTAAAAAAACTCTACCTAAACTCTTCTTACAGGCAAATTCAAACCTGTAAATACTTACAGACCGAACTATGATTTAACTGTTTTAACAATTAGTGCTTGCTATTTTATTTATCTATATACATACTGATATAGATCCAATATTGATCTTTGTTTTATTCAGGGGAACCCAAATTGTTTCAAGTGCACTTGGAAAAGCGTGAATTCAGACACCAGGCGCAAATGGTTATCAAAATAAACCTTTGTTGTTTATTTTTCAGTATGTGTTTTTATACATTAAAAAAGTAAGTGCTTACATGCAAATACTCATGGAACAGTAGTAGGAAGGGAGTGAAAGGGTAAAAGGAGTACAGATAAGACATAGGGGGATGAATGTCATGTACCAATAACAGATAAGTTCCGGGAAAGAGAAGGAACAGACTGATTTAGAAGAGACAGTTCAGGTGGGGGCTATCTGCTCCCGGAACTAGACATATATGGTCTTAAGTATCGTTTTAAGCATTTCCTGAGTCCAAGTTTTAATATAGGATATCTAGAATGACACCTATAAGCTTGAACCTTGGAACCAAAGTAAAATCCCCTCTTTTGATCCAAGGGTCACCCAAATGTCCAAGTTATTTCCAGGCCTGCTAGCCAAAGCCTGTGGGACTTTCATTATTTCTTCACCATGGTTCCTTGGACTGAGAGACAACCATAATCAGCTGAGGAGAGTTCCTTCATTTGTTAGGCGAGGTAACATCGTAAAAAACCTTCCGAAGTCGAAGGTAAGTTAAGGTACGACCAACAGCAGATTTGTTTTTTACATAGAAAGGTTAGTAGACATGAAAATAACTTAAAGGTTATGGCCATAATAACAAATACAGCTAATAGCAAAAAGATTTATTTTTCTTAATTAGTAAAGTCAACCATGTTCCTAGCCCAAATGTCCAATCCCAATCCCCAAAGAAGCCAGTATCCTGTTTGATATCCTTCACTTAGTCATGTAAATCTTTTATGTTTTATGTTTATGGATCATTGTGCCATGGTCAGATAGGTTAAAACAGCACATACCTTCAATAGCTTCACAGCATAAGTCAGGTTTCATTAGTAAGTAGTCAATTGCTGCTCTATTGTCAAGGATTGCCTTCTTATTTGCCTGGGCGTCGATAAGTAGCTCTTCTAGGACATGGGAAGTGGCATTTAAACCCTTTGCAAGGGAACAGGCTACATCATTAATTGCTCGGGTATTATTCAGTGCTAAGCCCTTTTTAATTGGATCTAAGTTTACACGAGCTGAGCAATATTCAATAACCTTCATGAAAAAGCCAACATAGTATTGTTTTTTTTTTTTATAACACACATACACATATTCGTTCCCACTATACTAGAAATGTTGGCATTAGCAGTTGGTCTGACTGCCAACCTCTGAGGCAAGATCAGATTAAACCAACCTCCTTATAAGCCTTCTAAAGAAACCTTATAACACATCCAAAGGAAGATTGAACCCCAAGGTTTTGTTTTATAATCTAATTGAACGTAACCATACTAAACTTCCCCATTAATATGCTTCAAGTATATCCTCTAAAATCAGTGGCTCCCAAACCAGACCCCATGACCCAGTAAGAGTCCATGTCTCCCTTCCCATTGAAATAAATCCTACCTGCCGGTTGGCCACAAGGATCGACCAGGAACCACTGCTCTAAATGTTGAAGAGATTGATTACATAAGCTCAACATCTTTAGTACCAGAAAACTTTGAAATTTTAACAATGAAAATAATTTAACTCTACCTAGATCAGCTTAAGCTATGTCTTTTTTAACTTTGAATATCAATATGGCAGAGCTTTTTTTTAATTGCTATTCACAATACCCCAAGTCTGTGCTGGACTATAATTTTCTTTTTACTATAGTTTGCTAAAGCTTACTAAATCTTTCTACTTCAGCAAATTTCTATTCATACTTACCACCTGAAGTACCTGCTCTGCCTTGCACCTACATTTTTTTAGGACTTGCATATCAAGTCATGACAGTCATTCCCATCATCCGATTTGTCTTCTATGCTCCAAAGGATTTCTTCAGCCAAGTTCTCAACTCTACCCTGACATATAACAGGTCCAAGGAGAGAGGGGTAGGCTTCTTTATATCTGTTCTTCTTTACATGTGTTGTTCCTTTATATTATGCAGCTTTTGGCTGCATAGCTGTCACAGCTTACCTTAGTGGGAGTCCGGTATGCAGAGATATGGTCACCCTTGCATTTAAACACAGGCCAAGGTGGTCAAGTAAAAACTCACCTGGCCTGTGAGTCTGTGCACGAGGGCTGTGCAGGTTAATGCTCCAAGTCGCACTACAGATGCGGACATAAACAGGAGAATTGTTGTGGGTAAGCCAAAGGTCAGAGGGTGCCAGAAATCAGGATAAACAAGTAGAAAGCCGAGGTCAGATGATGCCAGAAATCAGCATAAATGAGTAGAAAGCTGAGGTCAGAGCATGTCAGAAGTTAGGATACACGCAATAACAAGCCAAGGTTAGGAATCAACAGGAGCACACTGGAACACAAACAACAATACTGGAACCAGAGTCAATGAACTGACCCTGACCTCTGGGAGAGGCAGTGTCTTATACCTGGCTAATGAGACCATCAGCTTCAGGTGTACCATGAGTGACAGGAGTAATCTCAAATAACGTCCAGCCCCCAGTGCTGGATACAAGACAGGAGTAGATCTCTGGTTTATACTAGAGTTGTTTGGTGGCTCAGAGGCAAAATAGCAGCCCCAGGACTGCAAAGTACCAAGCCCGTTACAGCACCCCACCGCCTGTTACAGCATTCTATCGAAGGTAAAGAGACCCTCTACAATAACGAGCAAACAAGGAAGGAGCCTGGAGGACGCACTAGACAAAGGAGGACTGACTACATGTTCCTCTATCCTGGTACAGACCGGAGATAATCCCTTGGACGCAGATACAACTAACAGATGATACAGGGAATCCTCTGGCCTCTAACTGTGGTGAGATCTAACCATTAAGCATTTGGAGCAATAGCTACATACAATCATCAGTGTACACACATTTGGACTGTAAATACTTTTTTCATTTTTCTTATTTTTTCTTTTTCCTTTTTCCTTTTTTGGACATTTTCTCTGCTTTCCACATATATTTTTTCTATATTACTGATGAATTTTTTTGTACAGTGTATATAGCAGATAGAGGGCTCTCTATCATTTAGTGCCTTTGTGCACTTTACTTGATTATCTATTGCGGTTTATATTGGGGGCTTTCTGTATATATTTATCATTGTTTAGGTGTCATGGTAGGATTGTAGATATATTTTGTCATCAATTATACTTTTTCAATATTCTATTTGCTTTAGATATTTAATAAATCTATTTTTGCAAGAATTAGCTTCACAGCAGTATTTATATAGAGTGCGGTATCTTTTTTGTTGTATGCAAAGTACCAAGGTTCAAATCCATGACAGTAGCTGTGTATTGTTTCTTCCTTGCATGAGGGCACTTATTTACTGCCAAAGCCGTCAAGCGACCAGATGCAAACTCCAGTCATCAGGAATACCCTTCAGGGGAAGATGCTGCTTCTGGAGTCTACCAGTCAGTTTTTGAAGTCTCTGGCAGCAAATTAAAACAGGCTCTCCACCAGCGATTCAAGTCTTTAAATGGACACTCCACTGCTGTCTGTTCTTCACACATAAAGCTTTTAAGCAATCTAAAGTTGCTTAGGGGTTTGGAGTGACCATTTAACATGACATTTTCTGAAGCCATGAAATTTCCAAGAGTTCGTCCGCACCGTTCCTGCTTCAGTCTACTCTGACAGGATTAAACTTGTGCTGTTGCTTTTTATACTGTTCCAGTTTCCCGCTCTTTTTCGTCTTGCAACCTTCAACCAATCCCATGCCAGCTCCAGCCCCCAGAAACAGCTGTGTCATCAATTCTGCCCAGATACCTGTCTAACTGACCAACTACCACAATATGTAAAATGCCTCCCATTCAAATCCTAGACAAAACAGATTAACTACTTCATTGCCACCCTACATATATGCCACAGTGTTTAGTGTCTGTGGCTTCTCTTTCTTCTCATATATATGAGGACATATTTTCAGAAATTCTATCTGTAGTCTACATACTCAAGGAAGTAAAACTTATCACATGATACAACTTTTCTTTTTATAATAAGTAATTCTAAGCACATTAAAGGCTTGCGATATTTTATCAAATCTGCTTAATATGTTATATTTGTTAGACATAGTGCTAACTTATGCTGTTTTATGCAGTTTCTTTTAAGACTGATGTTGTTTTTCACAGTGTGAGACTTTATACATTAAGCAGTCCTGTCTTTTTTTTCTTTCAGTTTTACTTTCCTTATGCCCCCAATATCTTAATGATTATACGCCTCTAGAATTTATTTACCTTTATTTTATTTTATTCCTTATGCCAGATCTCATTATCTGGTAACAGTCATTTTGTTCTTCTCTGTCCATGATGTCTGCTGTTTGACTTTTTGTGAGATTGATTTTACTTTTGGAAACTGGGTTAATTTGATTGTCAACTGAAACAGAACCTTGCTATAAGCTCTGCCTACTGTCAAGTGTGTTAAGTTTTGTCAACTTGACTACTATACATAAGGAAAAATAGTCCCTACATTTCCGTAAATATTTAATGAAAAGTACAGCACTCTGGGAAAAAATAAGAGAATCTGACACAGGGAACTATGTAGAAGCATATTAAAGTTTATTTTGGTGACACTTTTTGAGCTATTTTAAACATATATCTTTGCTTTTAGTAATGATGGTGAAATAGGATTTACCTCTGGAAATCAAAATAGATTTAATAATACTCATATACTGTCATTAACTAATCCTGCCTAAATTTACAGAGAAATATTCAATATTATTTACAAATTCCTATATAGTTTTCATCTTTAATTTAGTTACTATATCAATAATAGATGCACAATTATTGCTTCATATATAAAATGTTCTAGATGCATTTAAATGTAATGTTTAGCTAAAATTCACATTAAATTGAAGAACTACTGAAATAAAAATATATAATTTTTCCATTCATTTAAAAAAATGCAAATATAATTGACAATGGCATTAGAATGAAGTCTGACAAAAATCAAGAATGCAATGAAGGACAGATCAAGAGACCTTGGTAATATAAAGAAGAGCAATAACAAGAAAAAAATATATAAATCACACAGCCGTTCATTCACAACTATGTTGGTAAATAGATGCTGTGAACTAGCACTATTCATAACAGTTACAGTTACAAATCACTACCAAAGTTCTAACATTATTGATCATTTTGGTAACCTATCACTAATAATGGATGCTGCTACAGATAGTTCAGATAAGACATTGGTTTGATAAGAAATAGACACCATTCTCGCAGAGGGTCGTAAATATCTTGTGTGAAGATCACAGAGTGAGGGAGGAGAGAGAAAAACAAACAAACAAACAAACAAACAAACAAACAAGCAAACAGTGCAGAAGATGGTGCTAGAAGGAGAGAGTAAAATAATAATTACTTATATTAAGAATGCATGAATTCCCATCCAAGAGATAAAGGATATGCATGAAGGCCTATATCCAGCATACACAAACACAGACACAGACACACACACACACACACACATGGACATATACACATACACAATATACACAAGTACATATACAACAATATACATATAAATGCACAGATAAATGTACGTATATGCATCCACACACAAGCACCTACACATGTTCAAATGTGCCTACACATACATGGGCCCATATATATGTATATGTACACATACACCTATTCACATATACACACATATATGCATATATATATATATATATATATATATATATATATATATATATACACTTGATACATACACACACAAATATATTTATACGCATACATATACATACACACACATATACATAAACATATATACATACTTGCACATGAACTCATATACACAAATATAAATGCACAGTCACATATGATTATACCTATTCAGCTTAGAGAAAGATGAAGACAGAGCATGCTCTCTTCCTTGGTAATTCTACACTATACCCTCTCACCAATAATGCATTTCTGTCAATGTGACTTGAATGCACAAAATTAACAGACATGTCAGGAACCTAATATCTCACCTTTTCCTCTCTATTGACTGATGACTAAATTATAGAAAAACTACAAATGACCTTAGAGATTTTTAGCTGGAATTTTTCCTTGGTGTTTCCCTATTTGTGACCCAGGGCATTGACTACATTTGAAAATATGTGCATTCTTAGAATATCAGTGAATAGACCATTATCCAAAATATATTTCCCTGTTGCAAGATTTTGACTATTCTCCTGTCCCCTTTTATATTAAAGTTTGTGAAAAGACCCTCCATGTTCAACTAATGCATAAGGACTGGAAATTTATGTCATAAGGTAATGCATGCCTGTGTGAAAGGCCTTGGTAGCTTCCTATATAAGGACATTATAAGAATAGGTATCAAAATAACTGTTATGAAATTACAACAAGTGGTTAAGTTTAACCCCTTAACGACGCTAGACGGTTCAGGACCGTCATCGGCATTTTTGCGTTGCCGACCGACGACGGTCCTGAACCGTCCTAAATTTAAGAGGTACTTACCCGATCGCCGTCGTTCCCCCGGCGGCGATCGGCGTTGCTCCCGTTGTGGGGAGACTGCCTGCAGCCCAGACAGTCTCCCCATGGCGGATTAGGACCCCTGTGGCCATGTGATCGCCCAACAGGGCGACCACATGGTCACAATAGGTGTCCAAGTATCTGCCTGCAGGGGGACTGTCTGTGCTGACAGGCAGTCTCCCTGCCAGTGTAAAATCAAAAAAAAATTAAAGTTATAGTGAATAAAAAAAAAAATATTATATATGTGTATATATATATATGATATATAGACATATATTATACCTATATAATATATGTCTATATATCATATATATAATGTCATGCTAAGTTTATTTTTATATTAATATGTACATATATTAATATAAAAATACACGTATTATTAAATTACACACATATATATATAATATTTATAATAACTATATATATTGTATATATATATTATTATAAAATACAAATAATAAGTAAATTAAATTAAATTAAAAAAATAAAAATAATAATAAAAATTTTAAAAAAAATTATATATCTATACGAAATTTTATTCTAACTGTATTTTGATATTAATATATATATATTTATATCAAAATACACTTAGAATGAAATTGTATATATACCTATGTATATATAAATAAATAAAAAGAATACGAACTATTCATATGTCCATATACAAAATTACATAAATAATTATATAAATATACATGTAGACTTCAAATATATAAATATGCATATATATTTAAATTCTACGTGCGTATTTATGTAATATTTTTACATAATTAAGTAATTTTATTAATTGCAATTTGAGGGACCTGCCTGCCAACCCACGCCGAAATTGCAGAGAATTTAATTTGCTAGCACTGTATTTTACCCTGTAACGTTCTACGACACCCTAAAACCTGTACATGGGGGGTACTGTTTTACTCGGGAGACTTTGCTGAACACAAATATTAGTGATTCAAAACAGTAAAACATATCACAGCGATGATATTGTCAGTGAAAGTGACTTTTTTTGCATTTTTCACACACAAACAGCACTTTTACTGATGATATAATTGTTGTGATACATTTTCCAGTTTTGAAACACTAATGTTTGTGTTCAGCAAAGTCTCCTGAGTATAAAAGTACCCCCCATGTACAGGTTTTATAGCGTTTTTGAAAGTTACAGGGTCAAATATATGGGTCAAATATTTTTACATTGAAAATGGCCAGGTTGGTTACGTTGCCTTTGAGAGCGTATGGTAGCCCAGGAATGAGAATTACCCCCATGATGGCATACCATTTGCAAAAGAAGACAACCCAAGGTATTGCAAATGGGGTATGTCCAGTCTTTTTTAGTAACCACTTAGTCACAAACACTGGCCAAAATTAGCGTTCAATTTAGTTTTTTACTTTTTTCACACACAAACAAATATGAACGCTAACTTTGGCCAGTGTTTGCGACTAAGTGGCTACTAAAAAAGTCTGGACATACCCCATATTGAATACCCTGGGTTGTCTGCTTTAAAAAAAATATGTACATGTGGGGTGTTATTCAGCGATTTATGACAGATAATAGTGTTACAATGTCACTATTGATACATTTTAAAAATGTATGTTTTGAAACCGCAATATCCTACATGTACTTATAGCCCTATAACATGCAAAAAAATAGCAAAAAGCATGTAAACACTGGGTATTTTTAAACTCAGGACAAAATTTTGAATCTATTTAGCAGTTTTTTTCATTCGCTTTTGTAGATGAGTAAAAGATTTTTCACATAAAAGTCAAAAAACATGTATTTTTTTCAATTTTTCATCATATTTTTTCATTTTTTTAAAATTAAATTACATGAGATTATATAAATAATGGTATGTAAAGAAAGCCCCTTTTGTCCTGAAAAAAACAATATATAATTTGTATAGGAACAGTAAATGAGAGAGCGGAAAATTACAGCTAAACACAAACACCACAAAAGTGTAAAAAGATGCCTGGTCGCAAATGTACAACATCGCAAAAAAAGTCCAGTCCTTAAGGGGTTAAGAATATTCTATTCCTCTCCTAAGTAGGAGGGCTTATAACCCACCAATCAGATCGTTTTTTAGCCTTTTTAAATCCAGTGTCCATTACAGTCGGTTCCCTTCTAATGAGCTTGGGTGAAACGCTCACGTCAGGAGCGCTTGCTGCATTTTTTATACACTCTATCTGTCCCAAGGGTGTCATCCTATTTCACATCATGAAGCAATGCTAGTTTCACTGTTTTATTTTAATCACGTGTATCACATGTTTATTTAAGTTCACCTTTATTTTTGAGTATCTATATAAGGTACAGTTAGTCTTATTGTAGAGGGAGATCAAAGATAGGTGCCCTTGAAGGCACAGGGTTTTTTAGAAGCCTATACTAGGAGATTTAGATATAGGAAGGATCATTTAGGAATACCTATCATAGCTAAGAGTGTTTCATAGCCGGTCATTGTTGGACTATGTTCATATTTAGCTCCACATCTTTACCGTTTTTTTAACCCCCCCTTCCTTTCTCTCTCTTCTCTCTCTACTCTCTTTCTATGATTATAATAATGTCAATTTAGGAGTTGGGCCAGCTTAGAGTTGTATATTTGTTAGATCTGCACTACTGTATATATCCATTTTAGACCACCCACCATAGCTACTATTCCTAACGCAGCAGGAATTCAATCACATCGCTACATTTATTACATTAATGTTCGTTAAGGAGTTGTGACAGCAATGTATCTGTGAGCTGTCTATTTGTTAGACTTGACTACTGTATATGTATTGAATAGACCACTCACCACAGCTATTGCGCCTAGCGCAATAGGATTATAATTACATCATTACTACTATTTACTAGTCAGTTGGGGGTCTTTCGTTATTACTCTCTTTTGATACTCATTGCAGACTAGAAGAGTTATTATTCTTGGTTCATTTACAGTAGTTTTTTAACTACAGATTGAAATTATTCCTGCCTTTAATGGAATGTATTTGTTACCTCATTCTCCTATTAAAGGGAAACTCCAGTGCCAGGAAAACAATCCGTTTTCCTGGCACTGCAGGTTCCCTCTCCCTCCCACCCCCCAATTCCCAGTTGCTGAAGGGGTGAAAACCCCTTCAGCAACTTACCAGAGGCAGCGACGATGTCCCTCGTCGCTGCTTCTTCCTCCGTCGCCACTCCTCCTCTGCATTACGTCGGCCGGTGGGTGAGACTGATCCCGCTCACCGGCCGGGAAGACCTAATGCGCATGCGTGTCAATGCTGCGCATGCGCATTAGAGCTCTCCATAGGAAAGCATTGGAAATGCTTTTCAATGCTTTCCTATGGGGAAATGAGCGACGCTGGAGGTACTCACATAGTGTGAGGACGTCCAGCGATGCTCTAGCACAGGTTTTCTGTGCTATGAAGGAGGAAGTGCCCACTAGTGGCTGTCTAGTAGACAGCCACTAGAGGAGGAGTTAATCCTGCAAGGTAATTATTGCAGTTTATAAAAAACTGCAATAATTACACTTGCAGGGTTAAGAGTAGTGGGAGATGGCACCCAGACCACTCCAATGGGCAGAAGTGGTCTGGGTGCCTGGAGTGTCCCTTTAATTAGATTCAACATATTATTAACAGGATACATTAGAGCATCTCAGTCTGCACTGACACACATTAGCACTTTATCGATAGCACATTTACTAGTATGTTTGGGCACATTCACTAACGTGTGTGTTTTTAGGATACTGGACTATTACTATATTAATAAGTTATTTGTTTTGGTTTTAGATTTCCCATACTACTTGCACTATGTTTATCTGCTAGGTTATTGTTTTTGAGTCCCCTATTTACTTAATGACTATACACTGACGTTAGGTTCCAACTACAGTTACACTTGTCGTTTTTTTTGTCTAGTCATGATGCACATGTATTTGATATCTTGATAAAAGTCCAGTGTAGGACTGAAGTGTCAATCTTTATTTGTATTTGCACAAATATATTTTGTAGCAGCATATTTTTAATAAGTCCTGTGAGTGATCTCATTCTTTTTTGCTTACCTATAGAGCATATGAGAAATATAAAAAAGGGACTGGAGACGTACAGCAAATGACAGAATTTTAAAACATTTCATAACCAAAATCAAGAAGGTGTATTTTTGGGGCACAAAAAAAAAGTCAAAAAGATTGGGGTGAAGGGGATTTTAATTTAAAAAAATGGCACTGAAGAAATTACATTTATTTTTTTAATTGTAATATTTTTATCCCACAATAATGAAATCATGATTTTAAATTATGCAATTTTTAAGATAAAAATACATTTTAATAGTCATGGGCTAAATACACTAACAATCATAGAATACACAAACTAAATGGAAGAAAGTGTTTATGTTAAAAGGTCTATATATTTTTTAACATTAACCACAGGACTGAACAATCACATTTAAAAAAAATATATATATTTCCAGTTGTTTTAGATTTGTTATTAAATTTATAATATGTTTAAAGGGATATTGTATTTTTTTTGTTTACATTTGTTTATTGTTTTCATTCATCATGTGAGGATACAGAAAGGAAGAGGGTAGGGATAAACATATTTCATTTGCATATCACATGTATATTACTTCCTCATGCAGGAGGACAAACATGTACATTTAGGAATTTTATCAACGTAAGAGCATACCTTGGTTCACAATTTCAATTACATTTTCCCCTGCATTGTGTCTACTCTCTTAAGGAGTTTGATAGTATGTATGTTCATAGGGTTGCTTAGGTGGTAATGTACAAACCATCGCCTGTTGGTATGGTATATGTATAGCTTTCCCCATATCTGGGGTTGGGCCTGTACCTATAATCATAACCTTATTGTATATTTGTTCTATGGTCTATGACTTAGTGAACATCCCAAGTTTTGGCGTATCAAGAAGCTCCAATGTGTGATACACTATTAGACTACTGCGATTTGTTCCCTCCCTCTTTATAGCGTGTAGGGGGGGGGGGGTAACTTGGTTCAACTTGGGGATTTATAACTAGGGGAGTGGGGGGGAAGGGAGAAATCGACCTTTTGTTGCCTGTAGATTATTTTGCCCAAGTAATCGGATTACCAATTATTTTTTTGTGTATTTTTAATGCTATCTCCATTGTTCCCATTTGTCCCATGCTTCTGACCACATTGTATTCCTGGATTTCATTTTTCTCATTGCAACTTCATACTTTTTAGTTGTATCTATGTCCCTCAGACATTGTCGGAAGTCCGGTGGGCCGGTTTTCAGCCACGACCTCCCTATTGCAGCCAGTGCCGCAATAATGGTGTGATATGTTAAATAGCAGTATGCCATGCGGAGGTCTTGTGGCATTAATAATAGTAGATACGTCTCTGGGGAGTGTGGTAATAGAGTACCTGTGAGTTTTTCGATCTTGGTGGATACGTCATCCCAGTAGGGTTTAAGCTTCGGGCATGACCACCACATATGTATCATAGTTCCTAATTCTGCCTGGCATCTCCAGCATAGCTGAGGCCTGTTTGCATCTATTTTATGTAGTTTAACGGGTACTAGATACATCCTGTAGAGTACTTTCCTGCTAATTTCCACATGTGTGGTGTTCAATGTAAGGGTTTTGTGCGCTATAAAATTTTTTGACCATGTGTCATCAGGTATTGTTCTATTGAGATCTTTTTCCCATGCCTTTTTAAAATTAGGTTCTGGCGACTTGTTATTTTTTGTAATCCATCTGTACAGATGTGATAGCATCTTTGTAGGTGGCTTGGGAGTTGAGCACAATCTCCCCATTTCTGTCAAGAGGTTGCTGTGTACCTGGGGCTCGGTTGTACCTGATTGTCCCCCTACCCACGATTTTAATTGTAAGTATGAGTAGTTCGCTTTCCCTGGTAAGTTAAATTGCTGGATGAGGGATGAGAAATCAGCCAAGCGGCCGTCCACCAATATCTGTGATAGGTATTCTATCCCGTACTTGTTCCATAGATTATGGTCAAAACCAGGAATGAGTAGTTTAAAAGTTTGAAGAGGGAGAGCTGGGAATATGCTAGGGTGTAAGCGACTTTTCCCCACAAACTCATCCCAAACGTTAAGTGTTGCTGCCGTTATTGGGTTGATAGTATTGCCTTTAGGTCTACATTTACTAGGAAGCCATGCCAGTGTAGGGATTGTCAGTCCCGCCGCCTGAGCAGCTTCTATTTGGTACCACGGGGGTGGGTTAGGATAGTGGTGGGAATCTATCATTGTACTTAACATAGCCGCTTTGTAGTATCGTGCTACATTTGGCATCCCCATACCTCCGTCCTTAAAGGGCTTGTACATGACATCTGCTGCCACTTTAGGGCGTTTTCCGTTCCAGACAAACCGAGCCATACAGCTTTGAGACTCTTTAAAAAATTGTTTTGGCAATCTTATCTGGAGTGTGCGGAAGAGGTATTGCAGACTAGGCAGTACCAGCATCTTGACCGCCGCTATCCGCCCCATCCATGAGACATACTTTTTCTTCCAACTTTGTAATTGTTGTTGAATGGATCTAAGTAATTTGACATAATTTGCTTTATATAGTTGGTGTAGTTGGGATGTGAGGTCTATGCCCAAAAAGGTTAGATAATTGTGTCTCCAATCATAAGGGTGCTGAGTTTGTAAGTGTTTGAGTTGTGTTTTGCTTATATTTAGGCCCATGATTTGTGTCTTAGCGGTATTAAGTTTGTAATATGAACAGTTGCTAAACTGTGTCAGTATGTGTTGGAGCGCTGGTAGAGATGTCTCCGTTTTGGAGATGGTGAGCATGACATCATCAGCGAAAAGGGTGATTTTATATGTTCTCTCACCTATATCTATCCCTTGTACCTGAGTTGAATTCCGGATATGTTGTGCCATTGGTTCCAACGCTAGTATATAGAGCAGAGGGGGCAGTGGACAGCCCTGCCTAGAGCCATTTGAGATGCACAGTGTTTTAGACACAAACCCCCCATTGGCAATTCTTGCTGTAGGATTGCCATAGAGCGCTGATATTATGGTGATAAACTCTTCTGGAAACGCAAACTGCGTTGTTTTCAGGTAGCCCCAGTGCAGCCTGTCAAACGCTTTTTCAGCATCCAACGACATGGCCACACTGGGAGTCCCCGTCTTGTGCATTGAATGAAAAATGTCAAGCAGTTTTCGAGTTCCATCAGACCCCTGTCTGCCTCGGACAAACCCTACTTGGTCGTCTGCTATGAGCCTTGGTATGAGATCCCCTAGCCTGTTAGCATAGATTTTAGCGAGCATTTTCAAATCTGTATTGAGTAATGATATAGGGCGCAGATTTTGACATTTATTAGGTGGTTTTCCTGGCTTTGGCAGTGTCGTAATATGGGCTAGCAGCATTTCCTGAGGTAGGGTGCCTGTGGTTTGTATATGGTGGTATAATTTCTCTAAATAGGGAGCTAACAAATTTGAGAAGGTTTTATAATATACATTTGTGAACCCATCCGGGCCTGGAGATTTCCCTTTAAGCAATGTTTTAATAGTGGCTATTATTTCCTGTTGTGTTATGGGTGTTGTTATTTGTGATTGGTCCGTCCGCGTGAGTTGTGGCAATTTAGCTGTCTCTAGAAATTTATTAATTTTGGATTGTAGTGGTTGGTGCGTGTATTCATCTTCTCTCAGATTGTATAATTCGGCATAGTAGTCCGCTAGCATGTCATTAATCGTTTGTGGATTATAGATTTTTTGGCCCTTTGTATTTATGAGACATGGGATTTTGGAATTTTGTCTTTTTTGTCTTAACATCTTGGCTAGCATTTTACCTGCTCTATTTCCCTGTGTATATGTTGTTAATTGCAATTTATGAGCTATTGACGCTGTGGTCTTCATGTGTATAGTATTCAATTGTCCTCTCAAATCATCTATTTTTTGCTGTGTATCGGGGTTTGGGTTTTGAATCTGTGTGTTCGTTTCATCTCAAAGAGATTGTAGGATGGAGATATATTCTTGCTTCGCTTGTTTATTTAAATAAGACGCCTGGTTGATTAGAGAACCCCTAATGACCGCCTTGTGCGTTTGCCATAATGTATCCGCTGTTATATCAGAGGTATCATTTATAGCAAAGAAGGAGGTGATTTCTTCTTTAAGTCTGGCATACACCTTAGGGTTAACGAGGAGGCTATCATTCAATCGCCAGGGTTTTTGTCCCCGTGTTGTGAATGTGTCAGTTAGAGTGAGCAGAACCGGGGCATGGTCAGACCATACTATATTCCCGAGTTCGCTGTTCTGGGACTTCCCTATCAGGTCCCCGGATATAAATATATAATCTATTCTAGTATATGTTTTGTGCACTGTGGAGTAAAATGAGAATTCCCTGTCGTTCGGATGGTGTAAGCGCCAAGCATCATATAGGTTATATTCAGAGAGAAGTTTCATAATGTGCGCTGCTTGTTTCCCCAAGAGTCTAAACCTAGGTGACGATTCTGTTAGGGTTGTGTCTAAGTTAGTCTGCAGCGTGTGGTTCAGATCTCCGCATATTATTGTTGAGGTCTGATACTCTGCTGGGATTTTGGACAATACTTTTTGCAGGTATAACTTTTGGTTTTCATTAGGGCTATATATTCCTACCAGGTTGTAGATTTTGTTATTGAGCTTGCATTGTAAGATGAGGTATCTGCCCTGTGCGTCTTTCTTAATGTGCAGAAGTTCAAAGGATATAGAGGTATGTATAAGAATTGATACGCCCCTTGATTTAGAGGTGTAAGTGGAATGGTACTGTATGGGGTATTCTCTATTCGCAAAGCTGGGTATTCTATTGTGAATAAAATGTGTCTCCTGCACACATATTATATCGGAGCTTAGTTTTTTTTGCTTCTTCTAGTAACAGTCTCTGTTTATGAGGGGTATTCAGCCCCGTGCGTTAATTGAGTATAATTTCATACTATAGTAGTGTTGTATAGGTGTCTGCTCCTTTGTGTCGCTAATTGATATTGAATATATGTGTGGTGATTTCCACACCGCATCTTATTGGAGTGTATTTTTTTAGGCCAGAATAGTAACCTATATGTTCTCTGAAGTGGTAAGGCCGATTTGGGGAATGTTACAACAGGTTTGAGGAGGGGTAAATAACTATATACAATTCGTCTCTTAGAGACTGTATGTGGAATATCCACATCTGGGGGTATACCGGAAGTGGTCTCTTCCATTCACGTGGCTTAAGGCACTTTGCTTTGTATTGTTGGCCTACAGACCCGCTCTTTATTACCCTTATCAGACTAGTCGAAACTTAGTGATACCCGGTCCGGGTCCTTTTTAAAGTCCCAATTTATTTAGTGATGTTACACTAGCACCGGCCCAGGCCACAACACAGAAAACTCCCCGATATATCCTTCAAATGCAGGCAGAGTGCTTGCCTTTTTCTCTTTTTCCCCGCATGAGGGACCATATAGGCGCAGCGTCCCCAAGGAAGGTTCCCCTTTGTGATTAAACAGAATCCATAACTTATGAGTTCTTTCTTACCAGAATCTCTCCGGTCTTAGTGTTTCTCATGCATCGTATTCCATTCAGGGTTTAGCTGTTTCACTTGTGGTATAGGTGTTGCGATTTGTTCTATTTGTAAGTCCCATTTTCGTAAGCATTGTAAGCCTTCTTCTGGGGTATTTATGAGTATCGTGACCCCGTCTTTAGTGGCTATGACTTTTGTCGGGTAGCCCCATTTGTACCTGATGTTATTTTTCCTCAGAGTAGTGGTTACTTGATTAAATTATTTTCTTTGCTTTAATGTGGCCGCGGACAGGTCCGCAAATATTTTAATTGTTGAGAAATCCTCCGGTGGTTTGGAACGTAATCTGCTACTTCGTAGGATGTGTTCCTTAATGTGGAAGTAGTGTGCTCGCAGCACCACATCCCTAGGCCTTGTTTGTGGTAGGTGGAGTGGTTTTGGGATTCGGTGTGCCCGGTCCACTAGCAGCATGTCTGCCGGTACCTCAGGGGCATACGCATGTAGGAGGCTTCGTACATATGCAGGTAACTCTGCGTTAGTGACAGTCTCCGGAACTCCTCGCAGTCGTGAATTGTTTCGGCGGGACCTGTCCTCGATGTCCACCAATTTCCCCTCCATAGCTGCCAGTTTTGCCGCCATATCTTCCACGTTGGTGGCTAAATCATTGTGTGCGGTGGTGAATTCAGCATATTTAGCTTCCATGTGGGATGTCCGTCTTCCTAGGTCCTGGATGTCCTTTTTCATAGAGTCCAGCATGTGTTGCCATGTTGTGATAAGTTTATTGGAGAGCGCCTCTAAAGCTAGTGTGAGGTCTGCTTTTGTAATCTGGGCTTGTTCATCAGCCATTAGCGGGTGAGATTTAGCCGTTCCACCATCTGACTCCAAACTCCCATTCGGGCTTGCGGCCTGTGCTATCGCGCTCGGAATGTTCTGTTTCTGAGTAAAGAAAGCAAGTTTATCCTGTTTTGCCGAGGATTTCTTGCTTCTCTGGTGAGACATAGTTGATCTGGCGAGTTGGATGGGCTATATTTCGTCGGGATTGCTTGAGATTCTGTGCCGTTTCGCCGGAGCAAGGTTTCACACGTCCATCTTGCTCCTTGGCTAGCCACGCCCCCCGGGATATTGTATTTTGACATCGTTTTTGTAATATTTTTATTACACAAAAATTTGTCTCAAGAATAACCCTTTAAACGAGAAGCACAATGCACGATGCATTCCAGGGATGTATAGGGTAATCATGGACCACAAAATCAAAAAGGTGCAAAGCACAACGCGTTCCAAAGATGGACATAAACGGAATAACGCAATAAGTCTGCAATACCGGAAATAAAGCCTGAAGCTAATGGATCGCAACCTGCATTCCAAAACAGGCAAGGTATGGTCAAGAAAAATTAGTAGAACGTTTTTGCGTCAGAGAAAAGTGGGGAAAGGAAAGCTGAAGATACACCAACTGAAGAAGCCTGATTGGGCAAAATTCCTTTTCAACTGTGCATTTTCTTTACTCTCCCATACTGGGTATCGTGCATTTATGCTTTTACTTTTATTTTATGTTCATTTCTAAAAATAAATTAGTTTTTTTACTGGAATCAATGGAATACATTCTCCTTATTCACATCTAATTATAGGGTAGTAAATCCAGAACCATGTGAGTGCATTCATTCATGTATATTTAAGTGCTTGGACCACACAGAATTAGGCTTTCGAGTTTTCTTTATTCATATAGTATCTGCCAAAGCTGTCACGCACTGCAAAGAAGAAGGATCAGATTTACCCATATCAATCAAAGTTAGGATTTAAAGCTATATATATTTACTTATTGGTACACCTACACTATTTTGTCCCTATTTTCTCCACTTTTCTAAGGAAATGATTCTATTTATTGCTTGTTCCACCTATATATTTATTGATTTTATACTGTTACGTTTGAGTAAAGAGGATCCCACCCAAGTGTTTTGGTCATCTAGGGAAGCGCACTTCAATATTGTGTATTATGTATTATACATAACAGGTAAATGTAAGGCACTATAAATATTGATGACCCTGCTGGACTTAAGCTGTTAATCCATATTATTCAGTTATTGGTTATGATTAAGTCACAAACCTTCCAGCCTCCCAATAGTTGACTATCCGATTTCTTACATAATTTCTTTCATCTTGCTATGTATCAGAACTCTGGAAGATTGAAAGAGTTATTCCAATCTAGTCCTATCTGTAAAGGTTGTGACTCCAATTTACTGTCCAACTACTGACTGATATCTTTACCCCTGATTCTTTTAGAAGTCCTAGAAAAATATGTCCATAGGGAATTGTGTAGGGTTTACCAATAGTACAAATTGCTGTCATTTCAATCTGGATTTGAATTACCCAACAGTTACAGTCCTAGGAAAAGTGTGTAACATTATCTAGAGTTGCATGCAGCAAGCAGGCTTTACAGGAGACATTTTTCTTCTTGTTTTTAACAAAATGTTTCATGTGGTTGACCATGTAGTTTTACTGAATTAGCTGAAAAGCTCTGGTATAGGTGGTCAGCCTCTAAACTGGTGTCAATCTTACATATTCGACAGGATCCATTTTGAATTCAAAACAACAGCTCTCTCCTGTAATATTGATTTGTGTATTTTTATTTATCCACAATAAAAAGTAACCCAGAAACATTTTTGCTCCTGGTGGGGTCACTTCCTTTGGTGTCTGAACAAAGTAACGCCAATCAGGTTTTGGGTGGGGGGGATATTTATTTTGGATTCAGCTGCAGTTTGTCCTGATGGATACCATTGCTCCAGACATCAACCCATGAGTGTGCATATCTTTTTATTGTTATGAAGGACCATTGTCTGTCACTTAAAATTACAAGTGGAGTTTTGCAAAAATCAATTCTTAGCCTACTTCGATCCCTCACATTTATTAGTGACCTTCCAACTGTGTACAAAACATTAATTAATATACATGAAACAAATATTTATAGACATGAATCAAACTTATTACAACTTTTTACAAATTCAACATGATAGCTCACAGGTTTAAAATTGCTAAAAGTCAAAGACTTTGTCAAGGCTTGAGAAACATCCTGATAGGACTTGCCAGATCTCACTATCACGATTGTTTACTAAAGTAAGAATTGTCTTTAAACTCAAAGCGAATTTCAAATTTAAAGTCATAATAGAACTGGAAAAATTTTGCAAGCCAGTTATGTTTCCAGTTTGGTTATTGTTTACCTGAAATTCACTTTTAACTCACTTGGAATTCTTGTTAATTCTCCCTTTTGTGAATAACTCTGTATGTGTTGACTTAATATAGTATTTTTTATCACATTCAATGTGGTAGAGCATTATTATTATTTTTGTGTTACCTCATTAGTGCATGACATGTACTTGCTGCTTTTTGAACAGACATTTTAAAATGACTCTGTACTGGACTCATACATCAAGTGTTTGTTGTTACAAACTTGCAACCTGCAGAGTTTCTTTCATTTTTAACATATGTGCTGAATTTGGTTCCTAACTCCCAGTACAATGGTCTGTGCAGACAATGTGGGTTGATACAAATCCAGGGATTAACCCTTACGTAGCTAGAAGCCAAGGAAAAGTAATTTGTATCAACTCTCGCTTATCGACACTTTGACCAAGAATCCTCTGGTCGAATAAAGCCTAATGTTGAAGTCAAATCAAATTATGACTTGTAGAGAATATATTACTATTTACAATATTTACTAATTAATATTTAAAATCATACTTCAGATAGTATAACAATTCAGACAAAAAATAGTCACTGTCCCAAATTAAGGGAGTTTATAACTGATGTTTGACCTTTTACCTATCTGACTAAATACCATTTTAACTTGGATATGTAATGTAGATTAAAAAAGGAAGTACATTATTATTAATGTTGTTGGATGGGATTTATACTGATAACGCATGCTCCATAACTGTCCCGCTTTTTTGGCAGAACAGTCCTGATTTTGGGGTGCTGTCCCGCCATCCTATTTTAGTTTTCTGGTGTCCTGCATCAGGAAACATTAGGGAACTGTCCCCAGGTAGCACAGCGCGAGCACATTATTTGATGTGCATGCACTCTGATGACTTGTGGCAGCACTGAGCTATAATAGTTATGTTGCTTTGATTTCCCCTTTAATGGTTATATATATATTTTCAGACAATAAGAATTGTATTATCTGATTTTTGCTTTCTTGCTTATTTGTGTGCTATAAATTATATTGTGATTTATAAGAGTACATGACACTTGCTCTTTTGGCTGAGAAAATATTACGGATTATTATTTACAGTATCTTATCTGCACTCATGAAAAATAAATACCTTATTTGTTGTTTTTACTTTCTCTCGAATGTTTGCCAGAAAACGGTAAACATTTCTGCAATTATAATTGGCACCGTTTTCACTAGAATAGAAGCTCGTAAACAAATGTCCAGCAAAATAATTCAGTAGCCAAATTTAGATATTTAGTTTATGCAACATTAAACAATGGGACATCGATAGGTACTGTATATGCAAAACAGAATGTTACACTTATATTTGGAACAAATCTAATTACAATCAAATTATGCAAGGGATGTCATATAGGTCTTGCTGCTATTATACAATGGTTATACAGTGTCCAATCAACTACATTTACAAATAACAATACTTCGGATATGCCTCAATAAAAAACAAACATATGTTAAGAGTTGGACATCAACATTATCACAATCATGCTCTATTTTTTTTTTACCAATTATCACCTTAATTTAATATTTTTGAATAAGCTTTTTCAAAATATATTATTTATGAAAAAAATATCAAAATATTAAAATGTTTTTCAAACTGAAAAGGGGGATACTGTTGTACTTGTGAGATTTTGCTGAATACAAACATGTGCATTTTATTGCAGGAAAAGTTAAAAGTAATATGACATTTACAGTTAAAATGTCACGCAGAACTAAAGGATTTTTGATTTATAATGAATTATGTTTCACATATGAATAGTTCATGTGAAATTAAAACCCTGTTTCCCCTGAATAAAATTATATATAATAAGTGTGGGTGCACTTAATATGAAAAAGGTGAATTCCGGTTGCGCAAATTCCATTTTTGTTTACGTTTTGTTTTCATCACAACATGTACAACCATCCCCATTTAAATGGTCTTTAAAGCCGTTGCGGCGGCATAGAATGCCGTAACGGCTTGCCACCCTGGAGCCTCAGGAATACTTACCTTCCCGGCGATCCGCTTCGGGATGACTGCCTGACAGCCCAGGCAGCCCTCCCATGGCAGATCAGGCTCCCTGGGGCCATGTGATCACTCTCAAAGAGGGTGGGAGGTGTAAAAAATACTTATTAAACATGTTTAAAATCAATTAAATATACATATATTATATATATATATATATATATATATATATAATAAGTACAAATATTAGTATTAAAATACACTTAGAATGAAGATACATATACATAAGATATATATATTATACATATATAATACACATATATATTTTTATATATATATATATATATATATATATATATATATACATACATACACACACATATAATTACAATAATAAATAAATAAAATAAATAAATAAAATATTTTTAAAATATGAAAATAAATTATATATACATATGTAATTTCATTCTAACTGTATTTTGTATATATATTGGTAACAAAATACATTTAGAATGACATTCTATATATATCTACCTATATAAAAAATGTAAATAAATATATATATTTGCGGTTATTTGTATTTTATATATATCATATATATATATATATATATATATATATATATATAAATATATATAATTACATTAATGATTACATAAGTATACACGTAGAATTTAAATACATATATATGTATATATATTAAAATTCTACATGTATATTTAAGTAATCTTTTAGCATACTTATGTTATTTTATTAATTCAAATTTGGCTGACATGCCTGACAACCCAGGCAGAAAGTGCAGAGAATTTAATTCGCAAGCACTATATTTAACCCTGTAACTTTCCAACACACCATAAAACCTGTACATGGGGGGTACTGTTGTACTCGTGAGACATCGCTGATTACAAATATGTGCATTTTTTATGACATTCTTATTATGACATTCACAGCTAAAATGTCAGACCAAAATACAAATTTAAAAAAAATCTTATTTTCTCCCTTTTTTTTTAAATTGTATTCATAATAAATGATGTTCCATATATGAATAGTTAATGATAAATTAACCCCTTAAGACCGCAGCCAAATGTACAAGTTGTGATCCAAAAAAACGTAAACAAAACCTGGCATTTGCGCTATATGTCTGTCCAACCATAATTCACCTCTTTCATATTAAATGCACCCCCCATTATTATATATCATTTTATTCAGGGGAAACGGGGATTTCGTTTAACATCAAATATTTAGGTATGGAACATAATTTAATATGAAAAAAATATTTAAAAAATGGGAGAAAATAAGAATTTTTTAAATTTTTTTAGTTCTACGTGACATTCTAACTGTGAATGTCATAATACTGTTTGCTTTTACTGCAATACAATACACATATTTGTATTCAGCGATGTCTCGCGTGTAAAACAGTACCCCCTATGTACAGGTTTTATGGTGTTTTGGGAAGTTACAGGGTCAAATATAGCGTGTTACATATTTCAGTTTTTTTACATTGAAATTCGCCAGATTGGTTACGTTGCCTTTGAGACCATATGGTAGCCCAGAAATAAGAATTACCCCCATGATGGCATACCATTTGCAAAAGTAGACAACCTAAGGTATTGCAAATTGAGTATGTCCAGTCTTTTTTAGTAGCCACTTGGTCACAAACACTGGCCAAAGTTAGTGTTAATATTTGAAAATGCAAAAAAATAATTTGAACGCAAATTTTGGCTAGTGTTTGTGACTAAGTGGCTACTAAAAAAACTGAACATACCCTATTTGCAATACCCTGAGTTGTCTACTATTGCAAATGGTATGCCATCATGGGGATAATTTTCATTCCTGGGCTACCATACGGTCTCAAAGGCAACCTGGCGAATTTTAATGTGAAAAAACTGAAACGCAAACCTTATATTTGACTCTGTAACTTTTGAAAACACCATAAAACCTGTACATGAGGGGTACTGTTATACTCAGGAGACTTCGCTGAACACAAATATTAGTGTTTCAAAACAGTAAAACGTATCACAACAATTATATCGTCAGTGTAAGTGCCATTTGTGTGTGAAAAATTCAAAAAATGTCACTGTCACTGATGATATCGTCGTTGTAATATATTTTACTGTTTTGAAACACTAATATTTGTGTTCAGCGAAGTCTTCCGAGTAAAACAGTACCCCCCCATGTACAGGTTTCATGGTGTCTTGGAAAGTTACAGAGTTAAATATAGTGCTAGACAATGTAATTCCCTGAACTTTTGGCCTGGGTTGGCAGGCAGGTCCTGCAAATTGTAATTAATAAAATGACCTAATTATGTAAAATTATTACATAAATATATGCGTAGAATTATTATATATATATGTGTGTATATATATATGTGTGTATATATATGTATATAATTTTGTTTAATTATTTTTATTTATATATAGGTATATACATAGTGATATATACGTATATACTTATGTATATAGATATATATATTATTTCGTTCTACATGTATTTTGATATCAATATATATATATTAATTTTAAAATACAGTTAGAACGAAATTACGCATGTTTATATATTTTTTATCTATTTTTTTTTTATTATTTTTTTATTTATTTTTTTAACGTATTTATATATTTATTTATTTTTATTATATATAAATATATATATAATGAAAATTATATATATATTTAATCAATATCATTGTACGTGTATTTTGATATTAATATATATATATATATAATTATGTATATATTAATATTAAAATACACGTAGACAGTGTATGCATATTTATGTGTATGTGTGTATATGTGTGTATATAGATACTTAGATCATATATATAATAAATATATATATGATCTAAGTATATATAATTTATTTTTACACTGTTTTAACATTTTTTATTTTTTTTTCAGACAGCAGGGGGAGTACCTGTCATTACAGGCACTCCCCCTGCTGGCAATGCCTTGGACGGCTATGCCGTCCATGTGATCGCGGGGTCCTCGCAAGGACCTCGCGATCACATGGCCCTGGGCGGCTGAAGAGGACGCAGGGGGACTCCCTGGGCTCCCAGGTAAGTCCCCCATACCGCGATCGCCGGCGTCGGATCGCCGGCGACCGGGTAAGTACATAAGATCGCAGGACGTACTATGCCGTCCTGCGGCTTTTAGAGCCACCAAAATAAGGACGGCATAGTACGTCCTGCGGTCTTAAGGGGTTAAAGCCCTGTTTCTCCTGAACAAAATTTTATATAATAAGTGGGGGTGCATATAATATGAAAGAGGGGAACTACGGGTGAACAGACATATAGTGCAAATTCCAGTTTTTGTTTACGTTTTGATTTGATCAGAACGTGCACTATTGACTCAGTCCTCAAGGGGTTAAGGACTGAGCCAAATGTACACGTTAATCAAAACAAAACGTAAACAAAACCTGGAATTTGACTATATGTCTGTTCAACCGTAATTCACCTCTTTCATATTAAGTACACCCACACTTATTATATATCATTGTATTCTGGGGAAACAGGGCTTTCATTTAACATCAAATATTTAGCTATGAATCATAATTTATCATATAAAAAAATTCCAGATTTTGTTTACGTTTTGTTTTAATCACAACGTGTACATTTGGCTCAGTCCTTTAGGGGTTAAGAGGTTCAATGGATACTCTAAGCACCAGTGGCTGCTGATGAAATTTTAAGAGGTTGTGGCACCAGACTCATTCCCCAGAATTTTATTCCTCCTTATAAAGTACAGAAATACTTATACAATACAGAGAGCAGAGACACTCATACGCTAAATAAGCTGAACACAACATAGAGCTGAGTAAAATACAGAAATAACCACACCCAAAAAAAAGTTGAGAAAAAAATTATAGATATAATACACAGAGCTGGGCACAACACAAAGATACCTATACAATAAACAGGGCTGGGTACATACAACAGGTATAACTAAGTAAAAAAAAAAGAGAAATAACACCCAGAGCTGGGCACAATAAGGATAGACACATAACTAACCCACATCCAGGATCACTGTGATGGATTACACAGAGCTGCAATATAGAGATGCCCACATAGTACATTTCTCTTTAAAATGCTCCAGCTCTCTCTCTGTCTATATTCCTAGCCCTCTCTTAGCTCTCCCTCTTATGATCTCATCATCAGTAGTGCTCATGCTGTGATGACTTTAGCTTCCTAATAAATATTGCTGCTGTTATGAAACATGTCAGCTCTCAGCACACAGTGTGCACATAGTTAAAGCATCAAGATACTGATAAAATACAACCCATTTCAGCTACTCCTGACTCACTTTTAGCTCTCAGTGCCAGGGTCCCAAACAAAGATTGACTTCTCAAATCCTTCTCAGCAGCTTCCTGTGTGGGGGTTTTCTGAAAGCTGGGAGTAAACACATGATGTCTATATGGACAGTGTGGTTCCCGAATCAGCCCGAATGTAGAGCCCCTCAGGCTGTGGGAAGTAACCGCCGATACTCCTTGCAGTCTTCCTTTCTGGGTATGTTGGGGTAGTGTCGATGATGTTGGTGTATGTTAATCCTTCTGCAAGGATTGTGGGGGCATGTCAATCCTTATGCAAAATAATTCAGTAACCATACATAGATAATTAGTTTGTGCAATATTAACCAATGTGCCTAGTTATCTTTGCTCAATTGTACTTTGCTGCCCTAAGTAATACCCCAGTGTCCCTGGTCCCTTTGTTACCTGACTTTTCTGCCTGTTTGCTCATTTATGAACCTATGCTGCTATTCTGACCTTGCCTTTGCTGAGCCCATGCTGCTTTATATCTTTCTTGACAGCTGTTTTCAAGATGGTGTCTTGCTTCTCTCCTGATGGAACCAGAAACCCACTTCCTGTTGTTATGAGCTAATAATGGCCCCTAAATAGAGAGGACAATAGCATGCTTCCACTCATGGACAGCTGGCTTTTCTGCCTGAATGGCAACTCAATAGAAATGCTTGATGTTCTTTCTTAAAGAACACTATGCATGTGCAAAACCTTCTTAAACAGGAAAGATTTCAAACCTGTTCCATTTTTTAACATGCCCAAATACTCTCAAGTAAGCTTCTCCAAACAGCTACCGATAAGGTTGCGGGACACTGGAGAACTGAAACCTATAACCGAATGAAAGAGACACTATTTTTTGGCTTACCACCCTCCCCCTAATAAAATAATCTTAGTGTTTCTAAACTACTCTCAACAATTTTTGTCCCCACATAAAAACTGGTCGGGTGCAACCAAAACAGCCTCCAAAACATCTTTCGCTTAATGAGGCAGTTTTAGTACATAGACCATGCCCCTGTAATCTCTCTGCTTAATCGTTTTTCATCTAAGAGTTAAATCACTTTTAATTCTGTTTATGCAGCCCAAGTCAAACCTCTCCTGGCGTTGACTCACACAACCTAAAAAAAAAATCATTTTCAATCAGATGTAACAGCATAGTGTGCTTAGAAAGCTTCAAACGTTTGTATCTCCTACTCTGTTAATTGAACTTAAACATACACAGGAAGTTCCTACAGGCTTTAGGAGGCTATTACCAGAGCAGGAGATATGACATTCTAAATTAAACAGACTGTGCAATAAAGTTTACAGAAAATGTGTAGGGAAATTGTGTAGGTAACATGCAGGGAGGTTTCCTAAACAAAGTGATTTAACTCTTAAATAGCAGGTACTTGTGCAGTTAGACTACAGAGTATAATTTCTATTAACCCCTTAAGGACTGAGCCAAATGTACACGTTGTGAACAAATTAAAACGTGAACAAAACCTGGCATTTGCGCTACATGTCTGTCCAACTGTAAATCACCTCTTTCATATTAAATGCACCCACACTTATTATACAGTTGCAAGAAAGAGTATGTGAACCCTTTGGAATTATATGGATTTCTGCACAAATTGGTCATAAAATGTGAACTGATCATCATCTAAGTCACAACAATAGACAATCACAGTCTGCTTAAACTAATAACACACAAAGAATGAAATGTTGCCATGTTTTTATTGAACACACCATGTAAACATTCACAGTGCAGGTGTAAAAAGTATGTGAACCCCTAGACTAATGACATCTAAAAGAGCTAATTGGAGTGAGATGTCAGCCAACTGGAGTTCAATCAATAAGATGAGATTGGAGGTGTTGCTTACAGCTGCCCTGCCCTATAAAAAACACACACCAGTTCTAGGTTTGCTTTTCACAAGAAGCATTGCCTGATGTGAATGATGCCTTGCACAAAAGAGCTCTCAGAAGACCTACGATTAAGAATTGTTGACTTGCATAAAGCTGGAAAGGGTTATAAAAGTATCTCCAAAAGCCTTGCTGTTCATCAATCCACGGTAAGACAAATTGTCTATAAATGGAGAAAATTCAGCACTGCTGCTACTCTCCCTAGGAGTGGCCATCCTGTAAAGATGACTGCAAGAGCACAGTGCAGACTGCTCAATGAGGTGAAGAAGAATCCTAGAGTGTCAGCTACAAAACTTACAAAAGTCACTGGCAAATGCTAACATCCCTGTTAGCGAATCTACAATACATATAACACTAAACAAGAACAGATTTCATGGGAGGATTCCAGAGAGGAAGCCACTGCTGTCCAAACAAAACATTGCTGCACGTTTACAGTTTGCACAAGAGCACCTGGATGTTCCACAGCAGTACTGGCAAAATATTCTGTGGACAGATGAAACCAAAGTTGAGTTGTGTGGCGAAAAAGAGGCACAGCACACCAACATCAAAACCTCATCCCAACTGTGAAGTATGGTGGTGGGGGCATCATGGTTTGGGGCTGCTTTGCTGCGTCAGGGCCTGGACAGATTGCTATCATCAAAGGAAAAATGAATTCCCAAGTTTATCAAGACATTTTGCAGGAGAACTTAAGGCCATCTGTCTACCAGCTGAAGCTCAACAGAAGATGGGTGTTGCAACAGGACAATGACCCAAAGCATAGAAGTAAATCAACAAAAGAATGGCTTAAACAGAACAAAATACACCTTCTGAAGTGGCCCAGTCAGAGTCCTGACCTCAACCTGATTTAGATGTGGTATGACCTCAAGAAAGGGATTCACACCAGACATCCCAAGAATATTGCTGAACTGAAACAGTTCTGTAAAGAGGAATGGTCAAGAATTACTCCTGACCGTTGTGCACGTCTGATCTGCAACTACAGGAAACGTTTGGTTGACGTTATTGCTGCCAAAGGAGGTTCAACCAGTTATTAAATCCAAGGGTTCACATACTTTTTCCACCTGCACTGTGAATGTTTACATGGTGTGTTCAACAAAAACATGGCAACCTTTCATTCTTTGTGTGTTATTAGTTTAAGCAGACTGTGATTGTCTATTGTTGTGACTTAGATGATGATCAGATCACATTTTATGACCAATTTGTGCAGAAATCCATATCATTCCAAAGGGTTCACATACTTTTTCTTGCAACTGTATATCATTTTATTTAGGGGAAACAGGGCTTTCATTTAATATCAAATATTTAGCTATGAAATATAATTTAATATGAAAAAAATGGGAGAAAATAAGAAATGTTATTTTGTAAGTTCTACATGGCATTTTAACTGTCAATGTCATAATACTGTTTGCTTTTACTGCAATAAAATGCACATATTTGTATTCAGCAAAGTCTCACGTGTAAAACAGTACCCCCTATGTACAGGTTTTATGGTGTTTTGGGAAGTTACAGGGTCAAATATAGCACGTTACATTTGAAATTGAAATTCGCCAGATTGGTTGCATTTCCTTTGAGACTGTATAGTAGCCCAGGAATGAAATTTACACCCATAATGGCATACCATTTGCAATAGTAGACAACCCAAGGTATTGTAAATGGGGTATGTCCAGTCTTTTTTAGTAGCCATTTGGTCACGAACACTGGCCAACGTTAGCGTTAATATTTGTTTGTTTGTGAAAAATTCAAAAAACGCCAATTTTGCCCAGTGTTTGTGACTAAGTGGCTACTAAAAAAGACTGGACATACCCCATTTGCAATACCTTGGGTTGTCTACTATTGCAAATGGTATGCCATCATAGGGGTAATTTTCATTCTTGGGCTACCATAGGGTCTCAAAGACAACGTAACCAATCTGGCGAATTTTAAAGGGAAAAAAAAATAAAACACAAGCCTTATATTTGACGCTGTAACTTTTGAAATCACCATAAAACCTTTACACGAGGGGTACTTTTGTACTCAGGAGACTTCACTGAACACAAATATTTTTGTTTCAAAACAGTAAAATGTATCACAGCAATAATATCGTCCGTGTAAGTGCTGTTTGTGTGTGAAAAATGCAAAAAAGTAACTTTTACTGGCGATATCATCGTTGTAATACATTTTACTGTTTTGAAACACTAATATTTGTGTTCAGCGAAGTCTCCCGAGTAAAACAGTATCCCCTATGTACAGGTTTTATGGTGTCTTGGAAAGTTATAGGGTTAAATATAGTGCTAGCAAATTAAATTCCCTATACTTTCGGCATGGGTTGTCAGGCAGGTCCCGCTAATTGTAATTAATTAAAATACCTAATTATGTAAAAAGATTACATAAATTTATATATATTGAGAAGTAATATATGTGTGTGTATATATATATATATATATATATATATATATATAAACACACGTATGTTTATATTTATGTATATATATAATTTTTTAAAAATATTTTTATTGATATATAGGTATATATATATATATTTATGTATATATATATATATATATATATATATATTTATTATTTCGTTATATGTATATTTTGAGATATATATATATATATATATATTAATATCACAATACAGTTAGAACGAAATAACACACATCTATATATTTTTTAATTATTTATTTTTTATTATTTACGTATTTACATTTTTTTTTATATTACAATATAACAATATAACAATAATTATATAAAGATAAATAGCTTGGCACTCACCCTGTCTCCAATTCAATATATTAGTGCCTTGGTGCGATCCCACGTTATGAAATGTATATAGAAGAGTAAAAGATGCACTCTGAGGTCTTTCAAATAAATCAATCTGTGTTTATTTAAATGAAGGTATTACATCATCCGACCGACGTTTCAATTGACACCTGTCCTCAGAGGCCCTGATACACACTGACACAGAGCAGAATAGGGAATATTCACTAAATGCCAAACATTGTTATACAGGGGAATATTCAGTAAATAAGGATAAGGGAGGGGGGGACCTACTGTCCTCTCCCCTGGCCCCCACCCCTGCGCAGTGGGTGGGGGTCATAAATCACAATGGGGGACCTACTGTCCTCCCGCCCGCCCCCACCCATGAGCGGTGGGTGGGGGCCATAAAAATAATGAGGGGGGGGACCTACTGTATGATGTTATATTGATCAGGTAGTGTAAGGGTTACGCCCGCTTCACAGTGACAGACCAAACTCCCCGTTTAACGCACCGCAAACAACCGCAAACAGTCCATTTGCACAACCGCAAACTCCCCATTTGCACAAGGTTGGATACCAACTTAGCCATGTCCCGTTCCTTGTCCTCACTGATGTCATTGAAGGTCTCTTCCACCCAGCCACGTGCAACACCAAGGGTCCCCGAAAGGTGACAACAAGCCCCCTGGGACGCCTGCTGTGTTTGGTCTTCCACCTCCTCAAAGCCACCTTCCTCCTCTGACTCCTCTTCTTCAGACTCCTCTCTCTGCGTTTCCTCTCTCTGCATTATTATAAGGTGTTTTAAGTAGTACTATTCCTATCAGTTTAATCCCTGTTACGTCCCCTATCAGGGGACGTGTATATAAGGCATCGATTTTAGGAAGCGGGAGATGGAAAAAGATGCTTGGTCGGTCCTCCTACTTCAAATTTGGGGCACTGCGCGTACAATCTAATGTGCCACCAGATAGGAGTGGTGTGTTAAGTAGTACTATTCCTATCAGTTTAATCCCTTTTACGTCCCCTATCAGGGGACGTGTATATAAGGCATCGATTTTAGGAAGCTGGAGATGGAAAAAGATGCTTGGTCTGTCCTCCTACTTCAAATTTGGGGCACTGCGCATGCAATCTAATGTGCCACCAGATAGAAGTGGGGTGTTAAGTAGTACTATTCCTATCAGTTGAATCGCTGTTACGTCCCCTATCAGGGGGCGTGTATATAAGGCATCGATTTTAGGAAGCTGGAGATGGAAAAAGATGCTTGGTCTGTCCTCCTACTTCAAATTTGGGGCACTGCGCTTGCAATCTAATGTGCCACCAGATAGGAGTGGTGTGTTAAGTAGTACTATTCCTATCAGTTTAATCCCTGTTACGTCCCCTATCAGGGGAGGTGTATATAAGGCATCGATTTTAGGAAGCGGGAGATGGAAAAACATGCTTGGTCAGTCCTCTTACTTCAAATTTGGGGCACTGCACGTGCAATCTAATGTGCCACCAGATAGGAGTAGTGTGTTAAGTAGTACTGTTCTTATCAGTTTAATCCCTGTTACATCCCCTATCAGGGGACGTGTATATAAGGCATCGATTTTAGGAAGCGGGAGATGGAAACACATGCTTGGTCGGTCCTCCTACTTCAAATTTGGGTCACTGCACGTGCAATCTAATGTGACACCAGATAGGAGTGGTGTGTTAAGTAGTCCCCCTCATCAGGCCTTTTTTAGTCGAATGTATCGCCCACTGTCAGTCCCTTCGGGATCCATCCCTCATTCATCTTAATAAAGGTGAGGTAATCTAGACTTTTTTGACCTAGGCGACTTCTCTTCTCAGTGACAATACCTCCTGCTGCACTGAAGGTCCTTTCTGACAGGACACTTGAAGCGAGGCAGGCCAGAAGTTCTATCACAAATTGGGATAGCTCAGGCCACAGGTCAAGTCTACACACCCAGTAGTCAAGGGGTTCATCGCTCCTCAGAGTGTCGATATCTGCAGTTAAGGCGAGGTAGTCTGCTACCTGTCGGTCGAGTCCTTCTCTGAGGGTGGACCCCAAAGGGCTGTGGCGATGCGTAGGACTTAAAAAGCTCTGCATGTCCTCCATCAACAACACGTCTGTAAAGCGTCCTGTCCTTGCCAGCGTGGTCGTGGGAGGACGAGGATTACTTTCACCTCTTCCCCTGTTAGATTCCCGTTGTGCTGTGACATCACCCTTATACGCTGTGTAAAGCATACTTTTTAATTGATTTTGGAACTGCTGCATCTTTTCCGACTTGCCGTAATTCGGTAACATTTCAGGCACTTTCTGCTTATACCGGGGGTCTAGTAGCGTGGACACCCAGTACAGGTCATTCTCCTTCAGCCTTTTTATACAAGTGTCCCTCAACAGGCACGACAGCATGAAAGACTCCATTTGCATGAGTTTGGATGCTGAGCTACTTATGTCCTGTTCCTCATCCTCAGTGATCTCTCTGAAGGTATGTTCTTCCCCCCAGCCACGTATAACATCACGGGTACCAGATTGGTGACAACGAGCACACTAGGATGCCTGTTGTGGTTGGTCTTCCTCCTCCTCCTCAAAGCCACATTCCTCCTCTGACTCCTCTTCCTCACAATCCTCTTCCAGTGTTGCCGCAGGTCCAGCAAGCGATGCTGATAAGGCTGTTTCTGGTGGTGATGGTGACCACAACTCTTTCTCTTCACGCTCATCTACGGCCTGATCCAGCACTCTTCGCAGGGCACGCTCCAGGAAGAAAACAAATGGTATGATGTCACTGATGGTGCCTTCGGTGCGACTGACTAGGTTTGTCACCTCCTCAAAAGGACGCATGAGCCTACAGGCATTGCGCATGAGCGTCCAGTAACATGGCAAAAAAAATCCTACCTCCGCAGAGGCTGTCCTAGGCACCCCGGTCATACAAATACTCATTAACGGCTTTTTCTTGTTGGAGCAGGCGGTCGAACATTAGGAGTGTTGAATTCCAACGTGTTGGGCTGTCGCAAATGAAGCGCCTCACTGGCATGTTTCGCCGCTGGATATCGGAAAAGTGCGCCATGCCCGTGTAGGAACGCCTGAAATAGCCACACACCTTCCTGGCCTGCTTAAGGACATCCTGTAAGCCTGGGTACTTATGCACAAAGCGTTGTACGATCAGATTACACTCATATGCCATGCACGGCACATGTGTCAACTTGCCCAAATTCAATGCCGCCAACAAATTTCTTCCGTTGTCACAAACCACTTTGCCGATCTCCAGTTGGTGCGGAGTCAGCCACTGATCCACCTGTGCGTTCAGGGCGGACAGGAGTGCTGGTCTGGTGTGACTCTCTGCTTTCAAGCAAGTCAATCCCAAGATGGCGTGACACTGCCGTATCCGGGATGTGGAACAGTACCTGGGGAGCTGGGGGGTGCTGTTGATGTGGTGCAAGACACAGCAGCAGAAGAGGACTCAGCCGAGGAGATTATGGAAGAGGATGGAGTAGGAGGAGTAGAGGAGGTGGCAGCAGGCCTGCCTGCAAGTCGTGGCGGTGTCACCAACTCCTCTGCAGAGCCACGCATTCCATGCTTGGCAGCAGTCGTCAGGTTTACCCAATGCGCAGTGTAGGTGATATACCTGCCCTGACCATGCTTTGCAGACCAGGTATCAGTGGTCAGATGGACCCTTGCCCCAACACTGTGTGCCAGACATGCCATTACTTCCTTTTGCACAATCGAGTACAGGTTGGGGATTGCCTTTTGTGCAAAGAAATTTCGGCCGGGTGCCTTCCACTGCGGTGTCCCAATACCTACAAATTTTTTGAATGCCTCAGACTCCACCAGCTTGTATGGTAAAAGCTGGCGGGCTAATAGTTCGGACAAGCCAGCTGTCAGACGCTGGGCAAGGGGGTGACTTGGTGACATTGGCTTCTTACGCTCAAACATGTCCTTGACAGACATCTGACTGTGGGCAGATGAGCGGGAACTGCTCAAGGCGGGAGACGGAGTGGCGGATGGTTGAGAGGGGGCAAGGAGGACAGCAGTGGTTGACGTGGCTGAAGATGCTGGACCAGGAGGAGGATGGCGGCTTAGAGTAGGCATGCTGCTTGTACTCATGTGTTGATCCCATAGGCATTTGTGATGTGAGATCATGTGCCTACGCAAAGCAGTTGTACCTAGGTGGGTGTTGGACCTCCCACGACTCAGTTTCTTTTGGCACAGGTTGCAAATGGCATCGCTGTTGTCAGAGGCAGACACACAAAAAAAATTCCACACTGCTGAGCTCTGCAATGACGGCATTCTGGTGGTGGCAACAGCATGCGTTTATTGGTGTGCTGTCTGGCTGACCCCAGGTGCCAATGCATGCTGTCTGACTGTGCCACTAGCTCCTTGCGACGACCTCCCCCTGCTTCCAACTCGTCTCCTCCTCCTCCTCTCTGTCTCCCAATCTGAACTTTCCCACTGTTCTTCTTCTCTTCTAGCGGGCACCGACGTGACATCCACGGACGCATCGTCATTATCAACCGCTTCACTTGTATCTGACACATTAGCAAAGGAAGCAGCAGTGGGTACAACATCATCATCATCACACCGTACGTGTGTAATGCTGCCTGACTGAGACATATCCCTGTTATCTACATCCTCTGGCAATAATGGTTGCGCATCACTCATTTCTTCCAACTGATGTGTAAATAACTCCTCTGACATACCAAGTGAAGCGGCTGTGGTGCTAGTGTTGGTGGTGGCGGCAGGCGGGCGAGTGGTAACTTGAGAGGTGCTCGAAGCTAAGCTGGAGGAGGATGGTGTGTTAAGGTTCCGAGCGGAAGCTGTAGAAGATTGGGTGTCCTGTGTTAGCCAGTCAACTATGTCCTCAGAACTTTTCAAGTTCAGGGTACGTGGCCTCTGAACACTGGGCATTATTCTAGGGCCAAAGGGAATCACAGCACCATGACCACGACGGCCCCTGTGGGGTGGCCTGCCTCTGCCTGTCACTATACGTGCAAACTACTGTGAAAACAGATATGAGTGGCACTGGTGTGACACTGTGCCCTGGCAGGCCCTGAAACGGACACTCATGAAGGAAACTGACTGCTATTATATTACAGTCCAAAAAGTTTATTTTTTATTAAATGCAAGCTAATGGGACACCAGATATGATTGAGTGGTGGCACTTGGCAGGCCCTGAAACGCACACTAGTGAAGGAAACTGACTGCTATTATATTACAGTCAAAAAAGTTTAGTTTTTTTTTTTAAATGCAAGCTATTGTGACACCAGATATGAGTGGTGGCAATGGGCAAGTGGGCACAGTATACGCTGTGAGCCTGACACACACGCTGGCAGACAACTAACTGCTATTCAATCTATTACAGTGAAAATTTTTTTTTTTTTTTTAAATGTACACTACTGTTACACCAGATATGAGTTGCACTGGTGTGACACTGTGCCCTGGCAGACCCTGAAACGCACACTCGTGAAGGAAACTGACTGCTATTATATTACAGTCCAAAAAGTTTAGTTTTTTTTAAATGCAAGCTATTGGGACACCAGTGAGTGAGTGGTGGCACTGGGCAGGCCCTGAAACGCACACTAGTGAAGGAAACTGACTGCTATTATATTACAGTCAAAAAAGTTTTGTTTTTGTTAAATGCAAGCTATTGGGACACCAGTGAGTGAGTGGTGGCACTGGGCAAGTGGGCACAGTATACGCTGTGAGCCTGACACACACGCTGGCAGACAACTAACTGCTATTCAATCTATTACAGTCAAAATTGTATTTTTTATTAAAAATGTACACTACTGTTACACCAGATATGAGTTGCACTGGTGTGACACTGTGCCCTGGCAGGCCCTGAAACGCACACTAGTGAAGGAAACTGACTGCTTTTATATTACAGTCCAAAAAGTTTTTTTTTTTTAAATGCAAGCTATTGGGACACCAGATATGAGTGAGTGGTGGCACTGGGCAGGCCCTGAAACGCACACTCGTGAAGGAAACTGACTGCTATTATATTACAGTCCAAAAAGTTTTTTTTGTTAAATGCAAGCTATTGTGACACCAGATATGAGTTGTGTCACTGGGCAAGTGGGCATAGTATACACTGCGAGCCTGACACACACGCTGGCAGACAACTAACTGCTATTCAATCTATTACAGTGAAAATTGTATTTTTTTTTTTTTAAATGTACACTACTGTTACACCAGTTATGAGTTGCACTGGTGTGACACTGTGCCCTGGCAGAACCTGAAACGCACACTAGTGAAGGAAACTGACTGCTATTATATTACAGTCCAAAAAGTTTTGTTTTTGTTAAATGCAAGCTATTGGGACACCAGTGAGTGAGTGGTGGCACTTGGCAGGCCTTGAAACGCACACTAGTGAAGGAAACTGACTGCTCTTATACTACATTAAAAAAAGTTTTTTTTTGTTTAAATGCAAGCTATTGTGACACCAGAGAGTGAGTGGTGGCACTGGGCAAGTGGGCACAGTATATGCTGTGAGCCTGACACACAGACTGGCTGGCAGGCAGGCAGGCAACTGCAATTACATTAGACAGCAAAAAAAAAAGCAGACTGATGTTCTAGCCCTAAAAACGGCTTTTTGGGGGTGCTATCCTCACAGCAGAAATCAGATGAGTCCTTCAGGACTGTAGTGGACACTGAATACACTAGCCTAGCTATCAATTTCCCTATCAAATCAGCAGCAACTACACTGTCCCTACTCTCACTAAGAATGCAGCTTCACAATGAATGTAAAATGGATGCTGTCCAGGAGGTGGGAGGGCCTGAGAGGGAGGGTCTGCTGCTGAATGGCTGGAATGTGTCTGTTGACTGTGAGGTACAGGCCAGGGTCAAAGTTTACTCAATGATGACGAATAGGGGCGGACCGAACAGTGCATGTGTTCGCCGTCCGTGGCGAACGCGAACAAGCAATGTTCGCCGGGAACTATTCGCCAGCGAACAGTTCGGAACATCACTACTTATATGTTATAATAGTGTTTATATACCAACCTTGACCAGCAGGTGTCATTCCCAGGCATATATCTATTAACTAGTATACTCAGCACAGATGTGTGCTTTTTCTTATACACTTAGCATATCCGCTATAGACTTAATCCTTCATAATATATCGACTTATCAGGCATCGATTTTATTTTGGAATATATTTTAGTATTTCTTCTTCTATTTTTCAATTTGGGTTTTAACTATTTAGTTTGTATACAGCACATTGGGTGATTGCCGTTAGGATTTTTTTTATATTCTTGCATCAATAAAGGATTTTTTATTTTATTTTTTATTATTTGTTGCCTCTACATTAAATATTTGAGATTCTCCTTTATCTGAATTGATTGCTTGTACTTGTATATCTGTCAATTATCCCAATTTCCTTTATTTGGTACACTACTCTCTCTATACACAGATTACACTTGGGGTTATCCCCCTCCCCCCCCCCCTCCAACCTCCCCATCCATAGCATAAACCATATAAATAAATACAGAAAGACCACTACTTTGAAACACTCATATTTTGTAGCGTCAGACACAAGTTCTACAGCAAGAAGTTAATAAAGGGGCCCCATTCTTGGTATGGTAGTGAGGTTGTACTGGAACATAAAACATCACAGAAGGAATCCAGTAATTTACTAAACTGATTTATTAAAACTATTCCAATTGAAATCACTTTAAAAAAAAAGATAAAGTGCTAAGTAATTGATGAGTTATCCACCACTGTCAAGCACCCAATTCAAAAACATGTGTTTGACCATCTGTTGGTCTTGCTCAAGGTGCATCTAGTTGTGGAAATGAGGAAACATATGTCTGGAGATTTGTTTTCTTGCAAATCCTTACACTAATAGCTACAAAGTTACATGATTATTTAAAATAAAAAAAGAATCAAAGACATTGAGTTCAACCTTTGGCACATGCATTTCTCCTGTTGAGCCACAAGAATGCAAATACCATGATTTAAAGTAATTTTCAATTGTGCCACACTTGACAGTTAGACATCCTCGTAGATCAACAAGCTTTTCCAGTGAATATTATTGTTCCCCAAAAGAATCCAAGAACGGCACTCTTCTATGTTAAATCCACGTGGTGCAACCGAGACGAAGTTGGCACAACTTCCAGATATTAGTATATGGAAAGAAAATCTGGGCACTCGGTGGTAACTCCATATGCAGGTTTAATGGAATATAGTGTAACAGTGAAGCAGCAACATTTTAAATTATAACCGAAGATTTTGTAAAACTTTGTCTTTATCAAGCCATTAAACCTGCCTATTACGTTACCCCTGAGTGTCCAGACCTTCTTTGTATGAATAGTAATGTTATCTTGAATATTGTGTTTTTATAATAAAGTATCTAGATTTTTTTTTCTATTTCTACAAAACATGATAAAAGAACATCTTTAGATAGAACATTCCACATTTTTATTGTTCTTACTGTAAAATGCTCTTCCATCAGCTGTATGTGAAATTACATTTCTTCAAGTAATTTTACGGATATTTTTTTTAAGAACAAAACCTATTAACATTCACAAAACATATGACAGATGTACAAGACAAAAATAAAGTTAATTAAGGCGTTGCACAAAGCTGGGCACACTGCATAGCACATTTTATAGAGCCAAAGCTGTGGCTGAACTAATACAGGGCCTTGGTACAAGGCATCTTTAGGCCCTTCCTGTAACACAAGGGTGGTAAAAAAAAAATAAAAAAAATTTAATTAATATTTTTAAATACATATCTTGTTTATTATAATACAATTAATCCTTTTAAATATAAATGTAATTTATTTTGAATTTATTTTTTGAATTATTTTATTCATTTTGTGGCTTCCTGATCCACATAAATCCCAGGTAGGGATTATACCACCACAGCGCTTCTATACTAGAGCAGGTCCATGCTCTAGTCCATGTGAGTACAATACTTATTCTTTTGTATACACACAGTCACTTTGGTATACATATTGTACTACTGGATATTCACATTCTTGTCTCTACATATCTGATATACTGGCAAAGTTCACCATCATTACAGCTGAATATATATCCTGTGACAGGGATTGTACCGTCTATGCGTAACACAGCAAAGCTCTCTGTAGCTCTATAAAATGTGAGTGAGCTCTCACTTTATTTTATTTTGTTAAGGACATAATGCACTATTATTGTCTCTTTTTTCCCTTCTCTTTGAGATATCATATACTGTATAACAGACAAGGACCCTATAGACATGAAGTACATATATTTAATTTATATGTGACTTCCCTTATGGGCTTTATTATGTTCTAGGCGCGGTAATCTATTTTTTGTATTTGTCTTCTATCTTTATTCCTACAAGGTTTTGGGAATCCTTGTAAGATTGACTGCTGCCTCCAAGTATATAGTGAGACCTAATCTCTGTGTATTTTTAACACATATCTATACACATAAATTCAAACATACACAAACATATATACATACCTTTTGAGTGCATATGAGTGATTTCCCTGTAATAAAGTGGAATGTGTTTACTGTTTGAAGCTGATGTTATTCTTCCCCAAGCTCTCTCCCTCTTTGCACCTCCTCTTTGTATGGCTACCTCTGTAAGCTTGAAATAAATGGTCTGTATTCACTTTCTGCCAGCACTGCCAATTGGACTGGGCCTTTGAATAGAGCTGCTCATTGGGAGGTGCCAAGCTTGCAGACCTCACCGGTGCTAATTTTGCCACTGGACCAAAGTGAAGTCTGGTAAATCTGAAATCTGTAATGCCAAAAAGTTGTCGAAATGGGGAGTTATATGTCTGAAGTTTATTTTGCAAAAATCTACACATTATAAAAACATTACACATGATCTTTATCTTACAACTGAAAGTTAGATAATTAATGATGTCCTAATAAACAAATAAACCATAAATTAATTTAAGCCACAATGATATTAAACCACTCAGATAAGAGTGCTATATAAAAACAGAAAAAAATATATATTTTCTTTGCTTTAACTTTGACATAGTGTATCAACATCGTTGAGCCCCCCTCCCTCCCCCTCCCTCCCCCTCCCCCCCAACAACCCAGAGGGAAAAAAAAAAATTGTGCCGTTTTTTGTATGTGCTGGTATGTGTCAAGGTGTGTATATCTGTGTTTGTACGTGCCAGTGTGTGTATCTGTGTGTGTGTATATCTGACATACAGATGCACACACACTGGCACATACTGGCACACAAATACACACACTGACACACAGATACACACACCTTGACACAGTGTGTGTGTGTGTGTGTGTGTGTGTGTGTGTGTGTGTATGTATGTATGTATCTATCTGTGTGTCAAGGTGTGTTTATCTGTGTGTCAAAGTGTTCGTATCTGTGTTTGTATGTGTATGTATATCAAGGTGTGTGTATCTGTGTTTGTATGTGCCAGTGTGTATTATTATTATTATTTTATTAGTTATATAGCGCCAACAAATTCCGTAGCGCTGTACAATGGGTGGACTAACAGACACATAATTGAGATCAGACCACTGGATGTACAGGAACAGAGGGGGTTGAGGGCCCTGCTCGATGGGCTTACATGCTAGAGGGAGTGGGGTATAGTGACACAAAGGGTTAACGTAGGGGAATTAAATAGTTTGTTAGAGAAGGGTTTATTGAGTGCTTGGGATGTCATTTTTGACAGTTGCAGGAAAGGAGTCATGAGGTGGGGGATGAGAACCCTGCTGACAGTGTAATTGATACGCTTTAATGAAGAAGTGAGTTTTCAAAGATTTTTTGAAGGAGTGGAGGCTGGGTGAAAGTCGGATTGAGGAGGGAAGGGAGTTCCACAGAAGAGGTGCAGCCTTGGAGAAGTCTTGAAGGCGAGCATCAGAGGTGGGGATCCGGGCAGAGGATAGGCGTAGGTCTTGGGCTGAGCGCAGGGGTCTCGATGGGACATACTTGTGTATGAGGGAGGATAGGTATGTTGGAGCAGCATTATGTAGGGATTTGTAAGCAAGTGCCAGAATTATGAATTGGGCCCTGTATCTAACTGGAAGCCAATGCAGGGACTGACAGAGTGTGGAGGCATGGGAGGTGCAACCGGACAGGAAAATAAGCCTCGCAGCCGCATTCATGATAGATTGCAGCGGGGCAAGCTGGGAACATGTAAGACCGGTGAGAAGGGGATTGCAGTAGTCAAGGCGAGAGAGAACAACAGCATGAACCAGTACCTTAGCCGCGTCCAGCGTTAGATATGTTCTTGAGTTGGAAGCGACAGGATTTATAAATGAATCTGTATGAATCTGACTCACAGATACACACACACACTGGCAGATAGTGACACACAGATATACACACTGACACAGATACACACACCTTGACACACAGTGTGTGTGTGTATGTATCTGTGTGTCAACGTGTGTGTATCTATGTTTCAAAGTGCGTGTATCTGTGTTTGTATGTGCCGGTGTGTGTCAAGGTGTGTATATCTGTGTTTGTATGTGCCAGTGTATGTATCTCTGTGTCAGTGTGTATCTGTGTGTGTGTGTGTGTATGTATCTGACACACAGATACACACAAACACTGGAACATAATGGCACGCAGATACACACTGACACACACCTTGACACACAGATACCCACACTCAGATACACACATCTTGACTCACAAATACATAGACACTCAGATACACACAGTGACATAAACACACACACACTTGCACCCACAGATACACACTGGCACACACACACACTGACACAAAGATACACAAACACTGAAACACTGGTCTATGCAAATATTTTGCAGTTGACTACTTGTCCACTGTACAGAAATTGAGATAATGTATACATAATCCATATTATATATTTTGCCTTTAAACATTTTCATTATGCTTCTTTTTTCCATTTTTTATTATTTTTAGATTTCCATTTTAATACATTTTATTATAACTTTTTACTTACATTTTCATTTTAAGGTCTTGGATTCTTTGTGCAGCATACTTTCTTAGCCATATAAACTTTTTTCTTTCTTAACGTCCCCAAACAATTGAATGGCTGACATATTCACATGCCTTTGGAGAGTTTTTCTGCACAGTCTGCCTTGTATTAGCTTTTACTGATGGATGCATTGATCAAGAGTATATGTACAAAAGAACTGAAGAGCATGAAGAAAGCAATCGTCACAACACTGTTTCAGAATCCTTCTTTATGAGATCAAAGAGTATAGGTATTTGTAGGCTTTTTGCTGGAAAACAAAACAGAAAAAGAAAGAAGTTAAGAAGAAGAGTGCCAGAGCGAGTAGTTGAAATCAATACACTAATTGGCAAAAGAGGTGCATTCGGCATATTACCTCAGGAAATTAAAAATGAGACATTGGTTATTTTCCTGAAAATTCTGATATTTTTTTTAACAAATGTAAACCTTGACTGAAATATGGAATTATCCGAGTGGTATGAAAATGAAAGAATAACAAACGTTCAAAAAATATTCAGTAATATACCACATTTGCTACAGCGATTACAAAACAAACAAAATGAACAAACTAAAAACAATATCTTTGGAATGATTTTTGTAATCCACAATAAGGTATTCAGGAAATCAAGGGAACTGGTATATTCTCGTATAGCTAGACAGTGTAAATGTGATAGTCTGGCACTCTGCCCGTAAACAAAACCAAAACCAAAAGCTAATACCCAGGTATATTCTCAGCATTGTATATTGTTGGGGAACCATAAAAAAAACAAAAGCTCTTTTATTATTTTCCCAAATTAAATACTGTGTATTAACTGAACACAAGATCAAAGTTTCGAACCTGCTGGATCTTTATCTTAAAAGACACATCTATCTATCTATCTCTATCTATCTCTCTATCTGTCTGTCTGCCTGTCTATCTGCAATTTACATGGTTCATAAATCGTTTTTTTTTCCTCTTATTGTCAGCTGTTATGTGTCACCAGGTTAGTGGTGTTAGTGATAGTTCAAGATACCATCCTGAGAAAGCTGGTATAAAATAGTATAAAATGTCAGAAGTATTTTAAGCAAACATTTTAAAACATTAATACTCCAAATCAGGATAATTAGTTTGTTGAAAGATACATCAAGTAATCTAGTTATTATATTCCCATAAAGCATACTTTACTCAATCCACCAGGACTGTTAGTTGAAGTGTCAAGTATAAGATAGGGAGTTAAATATTTAGTTAATGTTCCCATTAACATGCAAGTATTGGTTTTTACAAGGTCATTATTGCTTTGTCTTATTAAATTGTATATATTTTTTTGCTATAGGTACAAAACAATCATACATACTATATATGTATTACATGCTCCCTTGTTATGTGAGCACAAATGAACATGTAATAGTTAATACAATTGTAACTACTTGGACTCGCAATTGTAATTGTTTGGACTCACAATATGTTTTGAAAGAATTTAATTGGTGATTAAGTGGACTGGGTATAAAGAAACAAAGTACTAGACTGTGACAACATAGGCTCTGAAGAAACTTGATTGGTCAGGCAAAATGCGCTTTTTCTTTTTACATTTATATATTGTATGGCACTGCAAAACACTCCATACTTGAAGACAATTGTTTGTTTGTTTTTTGCAAATATCTTTTTATTAAGATTTTGATTCAAGAATAAGAGGAAACACACAGGTTTCAAACAGATTGATGAGTAAAGTGGTTTTTGAGATAAGCTGATCTCTCGTCAAGCAACAAGTAGGAGATGCGCAGGTCTCGGTTTGGCATGGCAACAAAGCTTACGAGTGCATAATAAGAAAACATCAATTTCTAATATATATTATGAGCGTCCCATACTTTTGCTTCGTCTGACTGTTGGAATTATGTGCCGACCGTAGGGTTGTCTAATCTAGACCTGATGGTGTCAGTGTTGCACAGAGTCTGGTCTTCAATATAGGTACCTGTCGGTATTAATTGTGTTTAAGTGTTTCTAAATTACCTTCAAGTATCTGCAAGGCGTTGGCCTTTATCGGCCCTGGTAACATTGTAACGGCACCCCCAGGCATAAAAGGGGTTAAAACTCCGTTTAGAAGATCTTCCCCTTCCGAGACACAGCTACTTCAGAACACCAAACTCCTGAACTGGATACAAGGGAATGCTCCAAACTCCCGAATTGGAACCATACGAATAGCTGCCAGCAGACGAACAGGAAAAGCACCCAAGCGGCTTACACTCCTGGCAATCAGTCTCTAACAGCATACCGTAAATCCCCCCAAAGACTAGACAAGGCTCCGTGTTGAGGGGCAAGCAGTGGTCTGACAGAGCTGTGGGTTTATTGTTCATATGTACACATTCTTACACAACCAATAAACGTACAATACACTCAGACACTCCCACACAAAATCCTCCCCTTTGCCTGTGATACAATTACCTTACACAATGGGTTAATGTAATTATCACAGGTAGAGAAATACAGTTTTTCCACATTATTTATAACTTTAAAAGTATACATCATAGTCACATAAATTTTTCCGAATCAGCATACTCCAAATACAAACATATGTCAAAATCATCCAAATTGGTCCATTGGTTCAAAAGATAGATCAAAGTCCTTTGTGACCAAATGAAGCATGGCTTTTCTGCCCAAAACCAGTTCCACAGAGTTTTCTATCCTGGAGATAATTGGGAAGTAATCCAATTATCTCCAAAGACAGAGGCAAAACTCCACTGAACACATGGTAGCAAAAGACAATAAAATACATAAAAATATATAACTGTGCAGCTATTGCATAAAACAGGTACATTCAACATATCCCCAGATAGCTTAGATCTGAGCGCACATTATTACTGAATGGTGCTCAGATCACATACATACAGTTCAATTGCAATGGAGCCAAAGTCTTTCACATAGTCTTTAGTTATACGAATGGGCTCCATGGCATAGCTATCTGGGGTATCACTGTTCATATAGGGCCAGTACCGAATGACCCGGCTTTCGTGTCTTTGCAAGGGAAAATCAAGCGTTTCAACATGGGGCCATAGTCTAAAGGCAGCAGGCGGGCAACCAGGCTCCTCCAATGCACAGTGGCGAGATTGGTCTTGTCACATCTCTCCCCTTTTCCGAACAGACTAACAGGGTATCTGACCTACTGCCGGTCAGTGCCCTGGCTAGTCCAGCAACCCACCCATAAAACACAATTAGTAGTACAGCCCACCCACAATAAATGGTTACTACACCTGAGTACGGGGAAAACTTGTCCATGTCCAGGTGCCTCACCACAGTTATGTGGGGGACTGTTACACTGAATTAGTGGGTTGCGAGGTGGGCAGAGACCAGCTGTACTCTGCCCTGGTGCTAACACTACCACGGAAGTAGCCTGGTGGGAGCCTGGTTGCTGGAGGGGGAGACCGACTGTCTCCCCTTTGGCTACATAGCTGTGCTGCTGGAGGGGGAGTCCGATCGTCTCCCCTTGGACAAAGCACCATGCTGCTGTGGGGGGAAATCGACTGTCTCCCCTTTGGCTAAACAGCCCTGTTGCTGGGGGACAGGACCGACTGTCCCTACTCCCTGTGCTGTAAGTGCAGAGACCACGGTCCCATCTGCATGGTTGTGGGGCTTACTGTCTCCCCCTGGTGCGTTAAGCGGCCGCTGGGGAGAGGGGGTAACAAGTTCCTCTCCCATACATACTTCCAGCCGCTAGGGAGGGAAACCTACCGTCTCTGCTCCCAACACAGTGTCCTGTACCGAATGACCCGGCTTTCGTGTCTTTGCAGGGAAAGATCAAGTGTTTCAACATGGGGCCATAGTCTACAGGCAGCAGGCGGGCAACCAGGCTCCTCCAATGCACAGTGGCGAGATTGGTCTCATATAGAGAATTCTGTATAGAGAATGGGAGAACATAATCTGTCCTGGCTAGCTAGGATTCTTAAACTTGACACATACAATCTAACGTTTAATAGATAAGTAACCTTAGAACACAGGGATACAGGGGATTGGAAGAATATTTACAGGGAGTAAAGGTATATACAAAAAGGGGATAGTACAAAGTGATAAATACCTTTTCTAGGAAGATGGGGAGGAGAATAAAAATAATAGTGAATTCTCCAAAATGTAACCATACAGTTATAACATTGTGTGAACTGCTGGTAAGGCAAATAGTTACTTTACAATAAGGTCAGTGACTGGAAAAAAAACACAACTAAAAGTAGAACGTAGAGGAAGAAGAGGGATATCACCTAAATGTCTAGTTTGGTGAAACCAAACTACTTGTGAATTCCTATCTCAAACCTCTAATAAAGATCAACCAAGAATAGTAGTGCATATAGTTATTACATATGATCTGTGGTATAAACTAGGGTATCCGAGCTTAGAGTTTTAAGGGTTAACATGAAGGAAAAAGTAGCTTGTGCTGATCAGTAAATATCATGCAAAGAAGCCCCGATCTATATAACGGTTCATTGTGATGTCCGCTTCGTTATAAAAGTCTTACATGGATAAATGACAATTCCTAACCGTATATATTTAACCCCACATCTGTGCCTTCAAGGTCACCTGATATAAAGCTAAGAGCAGCAGGAAATGCTAGCAGAATGCTTGGTTGTATAAGGAGAGGTATTAGCAGTAGAAAGAGGGAAGTGCTCATGCCATTGTACAGAACACTGGTGAGATCTCACTTGGAGTATTGTACGCAGTACTGGAGACCATATCTCCAGAAGGATATTGATACTTTAGAGAGAGTTCAGAGAAGGGCTACTAAACTGGTTCATGGATTGCAGGATAAAACTTACAAGGAAAGGTGAATAGGAAATTAACATGTATAGCGTGTAGGAAAGATGAGGCAGGGGGATATGATAGAAACATTTAAATACATAAAGGGAATCAACACAGTAAAGAGGAGACTATATTTAAAAGAAGAAAAACTACCACAACAAGAGGACATAGTCTTAAATTAGAGGGGCAAAGGTTTAAAAATAATATCCGGAAGTATTACTTTACTGAGAGGGTAGTGGATTAGGCTTCCTGCTGAAGTGGTAGAGTTTAACACAGTAAAGGAGTTTAAGCATGAGTGGGAAATGCATAAGGCTATCCTAACTATAAGATAAGGCCAGGGACTAATGAAAGTATTTTAAAAAATTGGGCAGACTAGATGGTCGAATGATTCTTATCTGCCATCACATTCTATGTTTCTATGTTTCTATGTTTCTAAGCTGTCGATTTCCCAAGTATAACCATAACTAGAAATACACTAACTGAATTTTACCCTAGCACCCCCTATAAAATCTTGCCTACCTTTTAACACCGCATAATGAAATATTTACAGAAAATCTGAGGTTAGTATTTTGACAAAGTCATAGTAGGAGAGGGGTAGATTATAGCTAAGGGTACAGAGTGCAGCTGAGCGCCGCACGTTTCGCCGGTAAGGCGGCTCTTCAAAGGGGAACCGTATTCCGGGTTTTTTGAAGTTCAAATAACGTGCCCTTTGCACGTGCAAAACATGCGTCATTGCTAGTGATGTCATAATTAACCCTATTAACTGTGTTCTAAGGTTACTTAACCTTTTTTAAGAATATCTATTAAACGTTAGATTTTATGCGTCAAGTTTATTAAGGATCCTAACTAACCAGGACAGATTATGTTCTCTCATTCTCTATATTTAATTTTTGTGAAGGGTTAACCCCTTTAATCTGTCCTTAAGATAGTTACTATACACATTAGTAGCTTCTTACAGCTTTCTCACTTTTTTTGTGCCTTAAATTCTGCATCCGTGTGACTCGGTGTTGGTACGTGTTGTGCTCTTGTCACATATGTCACCTAGTTTCGGTGATCTAGTGTATCAAGATGCCATCCCTGGAGGTAGGGGTACTTTACTCTGTTTCATTGAGTGGGGAAGGGGAATTTGTAAAGAGTCAGACCCTGGGAAGGGTGGGATGGCGTGGTCCGGGCTGTCCTACTGTCCCCCCGTCTGCTTGTCCTGTCAATATTTAAGCCTATTTGTGAACTCTGCTTTGGCGGTTGTTAGTAGCCAGTGCGACCAGATTTCCAGGTATTTGTCTGATGCGTTAGCTGCACTCATGTTGACTTTTTCCCTGAGTTCCTCCATCTGGGAGAACCAGGTAGTTAGTGGAGGGGGTCTTCTTGTAGCGGGACCTGGGTGTTTTTTGTGGCGTAGGAGCATAGATTCTGGGTTTAGGGAGGGTGGTGCATCTTAAAACGTCTTGACTAAGTTGTGTATGCCCCTCCAGAAGGGTTGGATGGCCTCGCAGTCCCACCAAAGTTGGAGTGTGGTGCCGACCTCCTTGCTGCATTTCCAGCAGAGGTTAGTATGGTAAGGGTCTATGGAATTCAATAGTACTGGTGTGCAGTACCAGTTCATCAGCAGTTTGAATGCCATTTCTTGGGTCTTGCCGAGTAGCACATCTTCTCTTAGTCTCCATCTGCAAAGGTCTTGCCTAGGGCCGTTTCTCATTTCCTCCATGAACATTGGCTTCACTGTCAGGGTTTCCCTTTGTAGCATAGAATATAGAAATGATATCCCATGTGACTGGGGACCTTTGTCCATGCACATATGTTGGAAGGTGGTGGGGTCCACGCTGTTCGCCCAGGGAGGGTGTTAACATAGCTCTGTAGTTGTCTGTATTAGAGGTTCTGTAGGAAGGTGGTGGTGGATCCCTCTAGCATGTCCGTAAGTCAACCCAGTCAAGAATGTCATGTAGCCTAGGTGTCTTTGCGCGGAGCAAGTCCCTGAACGTGTTGGGGTCTAGTCCTGGAGGAAAGCTCTTGTTGTGAGTCAGGAGGAAAAGGGGGGAAGGGTATGGTGCTAACCAATATCTCCTCGCTGCTCCCCTCCGCACCCACAGAGTTGCTAACGTGTAGGCTGAGCACTATCCCCCGCCCACCTGCCATGGCAGTGTGGTCATCGGTCTCCCTGACTCTGTCTCCTCTATTCCCATCTAGAGTTTGTGTACACTTGATTTTGACCATTCTATGACCCTTTGAAGGTGGCAGGCCTAGTAGTACAGGCCAGCCTGCCCCAGTCTTTTGGTAGCATAAGTGTGCTCAGCTTGACCCTTGGCCTTTTCTGGTTCCACACATATTGCCCCATTGCCTTTCTCAGTGTGTTAAAAAGGTCCTCGGGATAGCTATGGGGAGGGCCTGCATGAGGTACAGTAATCGTGGGAGGACGTTCATTTTAATGACTTGGATTCTACCCAACAAGGATATGTGTGGGTATGACCATTCAGTCAATTCCAATCTAAACTTATCTAGTAATGGGGTAAAATTTTCTCTAAACAGGTCACTACTCCTCTTAGTCAAGCAGGTGCCCAGGTACTGTATCCTGTGACCATTGGAACGTGTGACTCTGATGTAGTGGGTCGGTTGGCATCAGGGCACACTGATGTTTAGGATATATGAATTGGAGAAGTTGATTTTCAGGTTTGAAATTTCCCTGAATACTCTGAAGGCTTTCAGGGTATTTGGTAGCAAGATCTCTGGGTTGGTGATGAAGAACAGGAGGTTGTCAGCGTATGCTGCCACCTTGTGATATGTGTCCCCCTTTGTGATGCCCTTAATGCCATCTTATGTGTGTCAAAAACGGTTCAAGTGCCAGGACAAAAAGAAGGGGGGATAGGGGACACCCCTGCCTGGTGCCGTTGTGTATGGGGAATTCTGCCACCAGGGCCCCATTAACGATGACGTGGGCGGTGGGTCTGTCATCTAGTGCCTGGATCCAGACACTGATGGGCGGCCCCAGCCCCATGAGTGCTAAGGTACGGAACAAATACTTCCAGCAGACCCTGTGGAAGGCCTTCTCCGTGTCTGTGGACAGCAGGAGAGGGACTCCACTCTCCCCCCCCCTTTCCGTGCATGAGGGTCAGTGCCCTGATTGTATTGTCCCGTGCCTCCCGTTCTGTCACAAAATCCACTTGGTCTAAATGCACCAGTTTAGGGATGTGGGTTTGCAAGCGTGTGGCTAAAATGTTTGCCATAAGTTTGACATCACAATTGATGAGTGAGATAGGTCTAGAGTTCCTGCGGTGTTCCCCGTCTTTGCCTACCTTTGGTATGATTGTGATATGTGCTGTCAATGATCGTTTAGGCAGACGGTGTCCTTCCCATATTGCGTTAAGTGTGTCTAGCAGTGGGGAGTAGAGGCTGTCAGCAAACAATTTAAAATATCTCAGTGGCAATCCATCCGAGCCCGGACTGTTCATCTCAAAATATTCCTTAAGTGTCGTCCTATGTCTTCGGTAATGTCTGGTCTATATAGCAGGTATTTGTTTAGTCTCCACTTGCTAATCGTGGGTATGTAAATCGTGGGTACCTTACCCAAATGGAAGATACTGAGAGTCTCTAAAAAGCTCAGTGTTTAGAGGTATATATTAAATTGCAATGCTATTATTTCTTTATCTGTTATTCTCATCGTAGTATGTGCTACAGTCATATCAAATGGTAAATGAAACAATAAACACATTAAAAATATACTGTCCTTTTCGTCAGGGTGGTGTGCTCTCCAGCAATCTATCAGTCTGTGTCCAGTCAGGAGGGCTTTAATTGAGTTTAGGTGTGGCTCCGGGACATGCAGAACGAGAAAGAGTCCCAGCTTGGGCCGAGTGGCACGTTGACATCACCCTCCACGATGAGAACTCCCTCCGCAAATCACTGTAGCTTTCGGAATGTGCAAGTGAGAAATCTATATTGTCGGTGGTTTGGGACATAAATGATTGCGGTCTGTCTCTTGTTCCCCTCTGTGGTGCAGGAGTGATAGTGCTGTCGATAGTCTTGTATCTCTGTTAAGTCAAGTCTAGGGGGTTGTAGGGATGTAGGGGGTGTGTGTCGGGGGGGGATGAAGAGTATGGGGATGGGGAGCTTAAGTGTGAATTTTATGAAGTATGTGTAGATGGTTACGTCACGTTTAAGTGGCGTGGAGGAATCAGCAACCGGGTCCTTGGGTCATTTCATCTATCTAAGGTCACAGTATCCCATAGGGATATGGGAGGAGGCCCCCAGGTGGAGCCAGTCCTCACTCTACCGTGTACGTTTGGTCAGTGGCAAGCGTGTCCGCTAACCTTTGCAATATACCTTGGTCTGTCGGAGCCATGCGGTTCCTCCAATATCCTGCCTTTGTGGAATTTTTTTGTTTTCATCTTCCCCATTCCCATCGCATATTGGTGAGAAGGCCTTGCAACCCCGTGTCCCCATCCCCCCCACTATCATTCATGCTGTGAGGCTTAGCAGCGGGTTTTGGTCCTAGAATGTTCAAAAGGGAGCTGACTCCCGATTGTGAAAGTCCCCAGGGGTTGTACTTGCGGTTAGGTACAGCGCCCGCCCTACTTCTCCTCATGCGACTGTAAGCGGGACCCCCGGATTCTGGGAGGTTGAGGCAGAGGTCTCTGCGTTCCTGGTATGGCAGCATTGAAGGCCATGGGGTCTGGCCTTGACATACTGATGGGTGAGAGTTGGAGTTCCTCGATTAGATTGCTTAAGTCCTCTGAGTTTCAAACTGTAAAGGGTCCCTTTGTGGTAATGGCTTGCAATCCGGTAGGGAAGTTTCATCTGTGTCTAATCCTGTTGGCTTGCAAGGTTCTGGTGAGAGATCTCATCGCTCTATGGTAGGCCAAAATAGCCTGTGATAGGTCCGGGTATAGCTGTAAGTTCACTCCATTGAGCATGTTGGTGCCGTGTACTTTGCGAAGGATGTCCTCTTTCAGCTGGCTCCCTTGGGGGAGCCTCTGGTGGGCACCGAGGTCTCACTGCCCGGTGTGCCCTGATAAATTCGATATGAGTGGCTAAGGGGCAGCCCAGGATCTTATTGAATAGATCCATGAGGGTATCCGTATTGGGGTCGCCTGGTCCAGTTCTTCGGGGATCCCCCTCTCCCAAATGTTTTGTCTCCGTCCCCTGTTGTCTAGGTCCTCAATGTGGAGGGCCATTTGTCTCATCTACACCACGTGGCTTTTCAGAGCATCTGTGTTGGCAGACTGAGATGATGTTAAGTGATCACAGTCTGCTTCTAGTTTGGATACCTTGGTATGAAGGCCCTGAAAGTCCTCCCTGAGGGAGTGTAGCTTCATGGTGATGGAGTTACGCAGCTCTGTGTTGGCCTCCTTTAGGTCCTGTTTGGTCGGTAGTGCTTAGATCAGTCTGGCTGGAGTTCCAGAGGGATCAGAGTGGGAGGATGTGCTGTGTCCCGGTCACCACGGGGTGAGGTAGGGCGGGAAGTACTCAAGGCCTCTGAGTCATTGGAGGCCTGTGATGCCAGTTCGACGAAGTTAGCAGGAAATACCGCATCGAGGTTGAGGCTGACCCTTCGGGGTGTCGGCTGGTTTGTTGGTGGGTGTAGCCTGGTGAGTTTTACCCATGATTGCCAAGTTGGAAGGTGCTTTGGTAAGGATTTTAGCTGAGCCTGTCGGGTAGCACACGGTTTACACTGCCATCTTCCTCGACCTCCAAGCCACTCCCCCCTGAAGACAATTATTAAGCAAACTTTTTTTTTTCACAAACTAATTAACTGGGATAAATTTAAGTGACAGTGAATATTTCCACATTGTGCTACATTTTCTATATTGTTTTGCTTTTGTACCAAGCACTTTATTGATAGTTACATTTGTAAACAGTTTGGTTTGCTGTCTTTGCATGTTGTGGGGCTGCATTTACATGATTTTCGGAATACACATCTGGTTATTGGATTATTGTCATTTTGTGAATATTTTTGAACAGATTGTTACATCTGTGAAATGTTTATGACTAATAACTACACGTAAATGAAAAATGTCATGTAGACAGGATTTGATCTTGCTGTTTATCTGATGAAACAGGATGGAATTCCAAGAGTTCAGATATTACATGTTGGTTCTTATAATAACTCAAGTTGTGTCATGTATGCCAAACTGATCCAGACAAGCCTAGATATCAGCTATCTTTGATTTAGATGCACCTTACACAAATGGAAGATATTGAGAATCTCTAAAAAGCTGCACCTTACACATATGGAAGATATTGAGAATCTCTAAAAAGCTCAGCGCTTAGAGATATATATTAATTTTCAATGCTATTATTTCTTTATCTGTTATTCTTATCGTAGAATGTACTAGAGTCGTATCAAATGGTAAATGAAACCATAAACACATTAAAAATATATTGTCAAGTATTCAAATAGTAAATGACAGGAGTTGTTCAGCTGTAACGGTAGATCTTTCTATTCTATAAAATAGTATGAATTCTGCCGACACACTTATGGCTAGGTCAAATTATAAGTTAAAGAAATTTATTGAGAAAGTGCTGCACGGTATCATGAAGTTAAATGTCTGAAGGACATAAAAAAAATAAATTAAACAATGAGTGGAAAGGTGACATTTAAAAAAAAAATCAACAACCTTTAAACAGTTAATATCGTTGATGCTAGAAGATCACACACGCATAAGTAACTGCTCAATTTACACTGGTATTAACAATCACCAAAAAGATGTGAATTCTCACACATAAAGTTATTTAATGATCATGCATAACTTTATGCATATCTATACTTGGCATCCATTTCATTTAACTCATGCAAGGAAAAATTTATATATATATATATATATATAGATATATATATATATATATATATATATATATATATACACACATATATTTGTGTTAGGTGCTTATGATAGTACAGTGTGAAATACCATAGATAAATGTAGGATAATAAAAGAGCAAGTTGGTTGTGGTGTGCTGGAACCGACGATAAGGTAGGCCTGAGAAAGAAGAGGGCCTACCCAGGAAAAGAAATAGAAAGGAAATAAATGTTAAAATGTGGTGTGGTGGGAGGGTCATTCAACTCTGACCTCGAATGGTAAGGAGCAAGGTAAGGGGAGTGCCTTAAGTAGGCTAGAGGTAGCAAACCAGCCCCTCCCACAAATCTAGGCAAATTGCCTTAATACTTGTGTTAGGTGCTTATGATAGTACAGTGTGAAATACCATAGATAAATGTAGGATAATAAAAAGAGCAAGTCGGTTGTGGTGTGCCGGAACCGACGATGAGGTAGGCCTGAGAAAGAAGAGGGCAAAATTGAAGTAAACAAATTTATTTACAGACAATCAATACATATACATTTTATCAACCAGACATGTTTTTGAAAGCATCCCTTAATTCTTGTACTGGGTTAGGTATGTACCGTGAGTAAGTGGATGACTTCCAGCGCCCCAGTGTTTTGATAACATGAGTTGGGATGTTTACACTGGAGGCTGTGGACGCGGCTCAGAGATGAAAGGAGTGCCCTGAGTAGTTGGCTGCGTTGAGGCCCAGTTGTGTGAGCAAATACCTGACGTAGGTCATGAAGGTTGTAGTGGTGAGTACTGAACCTTGCAGCTGTAGTAATGGTTGTGAGGGTAGTAAGTTATGATGCTGTATGTAGGCATCAAGAACCCTGACTGGACACCATCTGTTGTGCGTGGGATAGTACGGAATGTTTACGGGTATGTGCTGACTGGTTTTGGAGTGAGGTAAAGTCAGGATGTAATGATCCATATGTTTTGTCAAGTGGGAATAGAGGAGGAAAGGAGTAGTTTGGGTCGTGGAGGTTGTAGTGAATTCTCTCGGTCTTAGAAATCCATAGAAAGCTATGTATATTGCTGTTTTGATGATGGAGTTTGTATTGGTGTCAAACGGTTTTAAGTCAAGCAGGTTAGATAATGCTTTAAAGATATGGTTATCTATGGGTAGCCTCTGGGCTGTATGTGTGGGTTCTGATTTCTGAATACCTCTGAGTATGGTCTTAATTTGGTGAGAGGCCATGAAACTGTTGTTATTTGGGTGTAAGATTAGCATGTGGTGTTGAATGCCAGTGAGATAGAGTTTTATGGTGTTATATGACATTTTAAGTTTAAGGTGGCAAAAGGAAGCAAACCCCAAAAAAGATGTCATAACGAATGGTTGCATGATGTTATGTTCCAGAAGGAATCTTTTGAATAGTGTGAAAGCTCTGTTGTATGTTTTGTGTGTATTGTTTGAAAGTGCCAATTGGGACAATGTCCTGCTATGCTGCATGATGGTTTCTAGTCCAGTATGAGTTGTTGAAATGTTGGAGTGATGGTGGCTGTGGGCGCCGCTGACGGGAGTGCTTGATGAAATGCCTGAAATTTAAAGCGAGACAAATTGTCAGCAGCTGTGTTACATACACCTGGAACATGGAAACAACATAGGAAAAAATTATGAAAAGCTGCCAACCAAGTGAGTTTCCTCAGAAATCTCATGATCGTAAGGGATTTGGAACGACCTTTGTTGATGATGTGACAGGTTGCCTGGTTATCTGAGTAGCAACGAACTGGCATGTTTGCCCATAAATGACCCCATGCTACGGCAGCCGCCACGATGGGATAGATCTCAAAAAGAGATGAGGTAGTGGAAAAAGGTACACCTAGTTGCTCAAATAGCTAAGTGGTAGCTTTGAGACTAGTAGGAGGGGAAGTGTTCTCCTCAACCAGTAGGAAATCGTCCAGGTAATGTAATACCGTAGGGCATCTGGCTATGTTCAATAGTAACCAGCATAATGCTTCGGCAAATGTGTAAAAAATAGCTGGCCTACTTTTGGACCCAACGGTTAACCGGGAGAAAAAATAGTAGTTCCCGGACCACTTGATGCCATGCAGGTGCCACAGTGTGGGGTGGATTGGTAGTAATTTAAAGGCGTTGGTAATGTCGGACTTACTGAGCCAGGCTCCAACCCCTGCTTGTATGATAGCGGCAATGGCGTGATCTATGGTGGTGTATTGCAGGGAGAATTCCTCAGAGGGGATGAGGGAATTAAGACTGGGGTTGGCCGATGAGTGGGGTGCCGATAAGTCAATGATGAGTCTCTGTTTTTGGGAAGATTTCCCTGTGACAATACCAATGGGGTTAGTGCGCCATTCTGTGAATGGGGGAGTTTTGAAAGGCCCCAATACGAAGCCTTCAGCCACTTCTTGAGCTATGAGGGTGTCAACCGCTGTGGGGTTGTGTTGGGCGGATTGTAGATTAGGGCATTCCAGAGTTCCAACTGGTAAGTATAGGATACCTGTATGGAAGCCTTCTGTTAAACCAGAGATAAGAAAGTCTATTAGGTGTCTAGATGGGCGCTGAGACATAAATGCAGTGAATACTGGCATATTAATGGACGTTAGGTAAGGCTTGGAATACATTTTATTTGGACACATGGTCTTTGCATGTGCCCTAAAACATTTTGAACAGACATGCAATAGTCTACATCCACTGTAATTACAAGACCCAACATTAAAATTATTACATATCTGGGAATTGCCCAGAAACTTGATTGGGTGTCCCAGTTTGTCTCGTGACAACTTCTCTGGAACCCCAGAGGAACTAGCTCCTTGCGTGGAGGCATGTTCATCCGCCGTGTTGGGACAAAAGTGTGTAGTATGGGCTGTGGAGGAGCAGTATGCACAAGCCGGTGTTCTTAGACCTGCAAAATGTCTGCAAAAAATGACGGTATCAAACCTTCCCCAGTTGGATCGTGTTCCGTACTGGGAGAAGGATCCAGACAATTTTGCAGAAAAAGACCAATGGTAGTCATAGAAGGCTGAACCACCATATTTGTTGCCCAGGTCTACCAGCTTGTGCATATAGAGATCAAACTCCTCTCTTCTGTTGGGATAGACCACACAGATGACATCCCTGTAAATACCAAAAGCTAGTACAAATTCAGGGATAGTCAGTTTCCTGTTTAGGCGGGCATCCCTAGACCTGACAACAACAGATACATCATCATAAGCATACGTTTTATTCTCAACAATATCCTTGGGAGGCAATCAACAGGAAAGCCAGGTTGACGTCTTTACCTTCCAGGATATCCCTTTTTATATGCTCAGGTATCATATGAGCCGGGCTAACTTCCTGGTCATCCAGGGTGATGGCTGGAGCAACTAATGGCAAGTCAGCTGGTGCTTGTGAAGCAGCAGCGGGTGGCCCTGCTAGAGTAAGGGACGTGGTGACCGACTCAAGTTTCTCCAGCCTGGAGTTGACCTTGCTCATGGACGCCATGAGTGAGGATAACATGGCATGTATATCTCCTGGGTTGGACTGGCTAGGTCCTTCCCCGGCATCCATGTTATTTGTAGATGTGCGTAGCAGTTTGAAAAGTTCTGCTTTCCTTGCTGTAGTGGGGTAGGGGATTTGTCGTCTCCTCAATTCCGTGGTTATACGTGGGATCGTCCAGGATCTGATCGATGCTGGACTGGCTAGCTCTCCTCCTCGTGTGGGAGTGACAGCTCTAGCCGGGGTGCTAGGCAGGGAGAAATCCTCTCCCCCTTCCTGAGACATACTATAAACAAAACAATTAATTAGTATAGGAAACCACCAAATTGTACTGGCAGGCTAGCTAGGCCGGATGGCGAAAACGTTATACTTGTTTCGTGACAGATGAGGCCCTGCTATTTGCCAAGCGGCTTGAGAGGCTCTATGCGTTGGCGCGAGGGGTTATTGAGGCCACTCGTCGTAGTGGCAGGAGTTTTAGGCCTCTCGGTGACTGTAAGACAGAAAACAGGGGAAGGGAGTGACAGGTGAGGCCCTCTCTATGCAACATGCGAGGCGGCTAGCTAACGTGTGGCCCGATGGGTGTTTGCCTCTGAAACGTTTGAGGCGGGGTGTTGGCCTCGCGGGACCACTAACTGATGGCGATTGCCAAGAAGGGGTAAATACCTATTGGGATGCCTGTGACCCTATTGCCAGCACTCTAACCTAGGGGGATGAAATGAAATGTATGGTAGAAATACCTTATGAGCAGGTGTACATACCTGGTAGTATGACAAATTCACAGGAAAAACCCGTGTGGAGCAAATATATATATAAGCTTGACAGCCTGAAATGGGTAAAAGAAAGTAGTATGATGAGTGTGGATTGTTGGAAAGAAAACAGACTTATAGCCTGTAGCAGCAATGTTTAAGGTTTGCTTGCGTATGATTGCAAATAAAATGTTGATACTATGCAATAGATATGTGTTACTCAGAAATGTTGGCATGGCTTTAATAAGATATCTGAGGGAGGCCGTGGCCTATGTACCAACAACATATGTGTTATATAATAATGGTGTGTAAGGGGAACATAAAATGTAAGTTTTATTTATATATATGTATATTACTGTGCAAGAAACGTATGATTGGTTGGATCAGTACGTGTGATTCAACCCGAGTATGAATGAAAAGGAATTAAATCCTTATGTGTCATGGTTAACAACAAAGAAATGAGGCCTGTAACGTAGGCTGATTTAATTGTAATGAAATAAATAATTTAAAAAACAAAACAAAAAATCTCCAGTAAGCGTGGGAGTCCAATGGTCTATACAGAAATGTTAGCTGGTTTCATACCCTTGATGTAATAAGTGATACCTTAAAAATAGCATGAAAATGGTCTGTCTATTTAACCAAGCAACTTTTTAACCAAATGTAAATACATGAAATGATGAAATGCAACTCACGAAAAAGATCTATGTGAATACATAGCAGAATAACCGAATCTTAGTATGAAGGGAAACAGAAGTTAGCATGAATAGCTTAACCGTATGCATTTTAATGCGAACAGCAATCGTGCATAGAATATACTATGAATAAGTGCCGACCAGAAAACACAAACCGAAATGACAATCGTTTAAATGAAGCAAGGGAAAAACAGTTTGTACGAATTGATTGCTTCTCTAATACGCATAATTTAGCCGAACAATTTGTAAGAAATGAAGCCGCGAAAAAGGCATTAAAATGTGACTGTGCAGAGAAAATCGTAAAGCGAGGACCCGTGCTGTACCGTGCGCCGTGGGAACCGATCCTGGCGTGACAGGTAGGTCTGACTTACGGTTTAGGAGTCCCTGGGACGCGATCTACGACGAAGACCCGGGTAAGAAGCTGGACGGACGGAAAAGGCCTGCAAGAGGATTCCTGGACACAGCTTGCTGCAGAAAAACTTGTGGGTAAGAAAACCAAGATGGCGTCTGAGAGAACCCGGAAGTGGATCCTCATTCAACTCTGACCTCGAATGGTAAGGAGCAAGGTAAGGGGAGTGCCTTAAGTAGGCTAGAGGTAGCAAACCAGCCCCTCACACAAATCCAGGCAAATTGCCTTAATACATACATATATATATATATATATATATATATATATATATATATATATATATACACTGCTCAAAAAAAAATAAAGGGAACACTTAAACAACACAATGTAACTCCAAGTCAATAACACTTCTGTGAAATCAAACTGTCCACTTAGGAAGCAACACTGAGTGACAATCAATTTCACATGCTGTTGTGCAAATGGGATAGACAACAGGTGGAAATTATAGGCAATTAGCAAGACACCCCCAATAAAGTCTACAACCCACACAAGTGGCTCAGGTAGTGCAGCTCATCCAGGATGGCACATCAATGCGAACTGTGGCAAGAAGGTTTGCTGTGTCTGTCAGCGTAGTGTCCAGAGCATAGAGGCGCTACCAGGAGACAGGCCAGTACATCAGGAGATGTGGAGGAGGCCGTAGGAGGGCAACAATTCAGCAGAAGGACCACTACCTCCGCCTTTGTGCAAGGAGGAACAGGAGGAGCACTGTCAGAGCCCTGCAAAATTATCTCCAGCAGGCCACAAATGTGCATGTGTCTGCTCAAAAGGTAAGAAACAGACTCCATGAGGGTGGTATGAGGGCCCGACGTCCACAGGTGGGGGTTGTGCAGGACGTTTGGCATTTGCCCATTTGCCAGAGAACACCAAGATTGTCAAATTCTCCACTGGCGCACTGTGCTCTTCACAGATGAAAGCAGGTTAACACTGAGCACATGTGACAGACGTGACAGAGTCTGGAGACGCCGTGGAGAGCGTTCTGCAGCCTGCAACATCCTCCAGCATGACCGGTTTGGCAGTGGGTCAGTAATGGTGTGGGGTGGCATTTCTTTGGAGGGGCCGCACAGCCCTCCATATGCTCGCCAGAGGTAGCCTGACTGCCATTAGGTACCTGTCACGTATTCATCCGCTTATAAAAATGTGGTTAATGACATTACTGTCCACACAGGAAAAGTTGTGCCGAGCAGTAACCTAATCCACAGAAGGGTTAATGCTGAGCAGCAATTATGCAAATTAAACCTGGTAACTGACTTTGGGGTCAAAGGCCGGTTACAGCCTATCAGATCTAGAGGAGGGGTATTTAGGCCCAAATCTCATCCTGCTCAGTGCCCTGTCGTGGTTTCCCTTGTGGTTGTCCGAGAGCGCGTTCCTGTTTATAGTTTTCTACCTGGTTTTTGACTTTGGCTTTGTTTATTGACTTCTCTATATTCTGGTATCCTGACTCCTGGCTTTCCTCATCGCTGTGTCCCTTTCTGTGTTCCCTGACCTCGGCTAGTATTTTTAAATATTATTTGTACGTTAAATCCGGCCATTCTAAGGACCGGTAATACGTTACTTATTTGTCATCCGTGCTGTACAGTTCTACGTGCTGGATCAAACAGTAATCCTGACAGTACCGAGATGAGATCCTCAGACCCCTTGTGAGACCATATGCTGGTGCGGTTGGCCCTGGGTTCCTCCTAATGCAAGACAATGCTAGACCTCATGTGGCTGGAGTGTGTCAGCAATTCCTGCAAGACGAAGGCATTGATGCTATGGACTGGCCCGCCCGTTCCCCAGACCTGAATCCAATTAAGCACATCTGGGACATCATGTCTCGCTCCATCCACCAATGTCAAGTTGCACCACAGACTATCCAGGAGTTGGCAGATGCTTTAGTCCAGGTCTGGGAGGAGATCCCTCAGGAGACCATCCGCCACCTCATAAGGCGTTGTAGGGAGGTCATCCAGGCTCGTGGAGGCCACACACACTACTGAACCTTATTTTGACTTGTTTTAAGGACATTACATCAAAGTTGGATTAGCCTGTAGTGTGTTTTTCCACTTTAATTTTGAGTGTGACTCCAAATCCGACCTCCATGAGTTGAAAATTTTGATTTCCATTTTTTAATTTTTGTGTGATTTTGTTGTCAGCACATTCAACTATGTAAAGAACAAAGTATTTCAGAAGAATATTTAATTCCTTCAGATCTAGGATGTGTTATTTTGGTGTTCCCTTTATTTTTTTAACAATATATATATATATATATATATATATATATATATATATATATATATATATATATCAAAACGTACAGTGAAATAGTGTTGATCCAAGACTATGCTAGGACCCAGGAAGCTATCTGTCGGTCAGAAAGAATTTATCACTAAGCCCATTATCTTGTGATTGGTACCTTTCATATATATTTTACATGCAGACAAAATAAAACACAGTAAGGTCCAGGAGTTTAGAGGGGTTTAACCCCTTAAGGACACATGACATGTGTGACACGTCATGATTCCCTTTTATTCCAGAAGTTTGGTCCTTAAGGGGTTAAAAGCTATGTTGAAAATGACAAAAGCTAAAAGTTCTAATAATATAGTATCTAACAAATTGACAGCCATACAATAACTTAGGTCTTATTATGATTTTATTATATCTGAGTCAAAAATGATGGAGTAATAAAAACAAAGATGGCAGATTGCCACTTTGCTCTAATTAAAAGATTTAGCATACATTATGCATACATTATGATGTTAAAACATTTTGTCAGCTTGTGGAATATGGGCATCAATTTGTTTGCATTAACGATTCTGAATAAAAAGATCGTATTAAATATACACTCTAAGCACCAAAACTACTTCATCTTAATGAAATGGTTTTGTTGCCTATACCCGGCCTATTCAGTTTGGCAATAATTGAAAGTTTTCATTTTTACAGACTTCATGCAGAGCATGAGCCACCAATTATTGTAAATGGTTTCAACTAGACTTGTGCATAGCAAGAAAATTTACCACAGCTGAATCATTTAGTTTCTAGATTAAGTAAAAAAAAAAAAAAAAAAAAGTACCGTATTTATCGGCGTATAACACGCACCGGCGTATAACACGCACCTCATTTTTAGAAAGAAATTCCAGGAAATTTCCCCCCTCATCCCATAGTATTCCCCCCTCATCCCATAGTGTTCCCCCTCATCCCATAGTGTTCCCCCTCATCCCATAGTATTTCCCCCCCTCCCATAGTATTCTCCCCCCCTCCTCTCCCATAGTATTCTCCCCCCCTCCTCTCCCATAGTATTCTCCCCCCTCCTCTCCCATAGTATTCTCCCCCCCTCCTCTCCCATAGTATTCTCCCCCTCCCCTCCCATAGTATTCTCCTTCCCTCCCCTCCCATCCCATAGTATTCTCCCCCCCTCCCCTCCCATAGTATTCTCCCCCTCCCCTCCCCTCCCATAGTATTCTCCCCCTCCCCTCCCCTCCCATAGTATTCTCCACCTCCCCTCCCATAGTATTCTCCCCCTCCCCTCCCATAGTATTCTCCCCCTCCCATAGTATTCTCCCCCCTCCCCTCCCATAGTGTTCTCCCCCCCTCCCCTCCCATAGTGTTCTCCCCCCCTCCCCTCCCATAGTGTTCTCCCCCCCTCCTCTCCCATAGTGTTCTCCCCCCCTCCCCTCCCATAGTGTTCTCCCCCCCTCCCCTCCCATAGTGTTCTCCCCCCCTCCCCTCCCATAGTGTACTCCCCCCCCTCCCCTCCCATAGTGTACTCCCCCCCCTCCCCTCCCATAGTGTACTCCCCCCCTCCCCTTCCCTCCCCCCCTCCCCTCCCATAATTACTTACCTGTCCTGAAGCGTGGGCCGGCTTCACAGCTTGCACCGCGGTACAGGAACTTTAATTTCATGTTCCGGTTTCCGGCGGGACTGAAAGGAAGTGTGCACACTATTGTGCACACTTCCTTTCAGTCCCGCCGGAAACCGGAACATGAAATTAAAGTTCCTGTACCGCGGTGCAAGCTGTGAAGCCGGCCCACGCTTCAGGACAGGTAAGTAATTATGGGATATCGGCGTATAACACGCACCCACGATTTTCCCCCTATTTTCAGGGGAAAAAAGTGCGTGTTATACGCCGATAAATACGGTAACTAACAGAGCAAAACCAGGATGAACAGTAAAACAAATCTATATTTATATACTTATTAAAGATATAATATCTAAAAAAAATAATAAAAAATAAATATATACATATATATATATATATATATATATATATATATACACACACACTTTTTACTGCTCCTCCTTTTCCCCTCTATTGCACTTCTCAGTTGATCTGTGACTAGAATCATCATTGACTGTCCCCAAAACATCAGTTACCTTTTTTTTCCCATCAATCATCTTTTGTTTTGGTGCCACGGGCGGATTTTAGAATCTTGACCCTGCATGGTTTGGTTGGTCTTAGATTCAAGTACAATTCGGCTCGGAGTTTGGACGAACACTAGATCAGCCCAAATTTGTCTGTAGCTTGGCCCAAAACAAATCTCTATGAATAGTGTCAACTTATATCCTATTTACAGAAAATTAAGAAGTCAGATATATAATACCTTTGTTAAACACTGTCTGCTATTTCTTTTTCTACCCTCAAGCTCTTTGTAGAATGTCATGAAATTGGTATCATCAGTAATTATTAAATACATGTGAAATGTTACCTACATTACTCTACATTATATTGGTATAATTAAGCAACAAATGTAAACTGCACTCAGCCGCATCTATATAAATATGTTGCTGTATTGTATTAATGAAAAAGTGTATATAGCTGACATCTCTTTATTGTCAAAAATTAAATCTCTACAAAATATCCCAATTTATTCTTGTAAATATATAATTTCAGGTGAAACCTTGGGCAGTATTTTCATTTCCTGACGTACAATAAAATCCAGTAGACAGTGGGCAGGCTATTCAAGTGTTCTGTGTCACCTGCCTTTAACATTGCATGATATTTTATTCTAAACCTCTCCAGGGTAAGGCAATCTTTGGCACTCAAGATGTTGTAGACAAATCTCCCATGATGTCAGCATTGTAACTGGAAGAGCGTTATGGGAGATGTGCCAAAGGCTGCCTCCCTCTTTTTTCACACCTGTACTGTGGAAAAAAAGTTTATAATTCATGCAGTGCTCACTTCAACTACAGAGAATCAGCTTATCAGGCCAATGTGTAAAGGAAGTGTCACGTTTAAACATTTGTTATGAAGGAACACAACTGCAGATTTCGTATAGTTGAATATTTATTAACGAAAGTAAAAGGAAAAGACTTTAATTCCAATTTACAGGTACTGAAGCTTTAAGTAGTAAACGATAACTGAAGTCCACAATTACAGGCACTGTAGCTTTAAGGAGTAAATGATAACTGAAGTCCACAGTTACAGGCACTGTAGCTTTAAGGAGTAAACGGTAGTAAATTGCAGACACTGAATCAATAAAGAGTCTCTTAGTAGAGTTAACGGTTTAGGTGATAAGTAATTACAATAGCTGTTCCATACTTTAACTGAAGCAAGACAGATGCAGATAACTGATATGAAGTATGAGTTGAAGTTAGCTGTAACGGGATTGTTTTTACCGAAGGACTTTTGGAGACAGGTAATAACAGCTTTTAGATGCAACTCTTATCACATTGGTTTTACTTAGCTTCCGGCACATAGAACACTGGTTCCCGAGATATCCTCAGAGGCGTATGAAGAGTGTTTAATCTTTAGTCTTGGATGAGGAGAGGTGAAGGGAACTTTGCAGAGTCTTTCAGTCCGGTCTGGTAGCAGAGGCTTTCACAACAAGTTGTAGCAGGGTTGTGAGTAAGGAACGTAGTTCAATAATCCAGCCTTGATCAGCTGGTGCAGTCAGATTAAATAGGCAGACCGTGTCATACAGGGGTGTGGCTAGGCTCCGTGGAACCAGGAAGTAAGAGGATACCATAGTTAAGGCATAACAGTACCCCCTCTCTAATGAGCAACCTCTGGGTGCTATTGATTTGGCTTAGAAGGGTTATGCTTGTGAAATCTGGAAATCAATTTATTAGCATGAACAACAGAGGAGTTTTCCCATGTATCTTCATCAACACCATATCCTTTCCATCTGATGAGGTATTGTAAGGAGCCACGATGGATCCTTGAATCCAGTATACTTTGAATTTCGTATTCTTCTTCACCCTGGACCAATATGGGATCAGGAGAAGTAGTGACATTTCTTTGGAAAGGGTCAGGATGATAAGGCTTTAGCAAGGACACATGTTTGGATCTTTGGCATACAGAACAGGAATTGACATAAGATTCAATAGTTTGGTCTTGACGAGGCCACCAATAGTATCTTTTAGACAATTCAAGGGTCTTTTTCATACCTGGATGACCCGCCAGAGGAGAATCATGAATAATTTCAAGTACTTTAATTCTGAAAGAGGGAGGTACATAAATCCGGTCTTTAAAATAGTAGAGACCGTTTTTCTTGGATAATTTACTTGATTTAGGAAGTTCAAGAGCGTCTTCACTGAGACCTTTAACGTCGTCGATAAGAGAAGATAGGATTCCAATGACTGTAGGAGGAGGAGACTCCAGTTCGGTGTCAGAACAACATGAGGTTTTAGCTGGTTCTTTCGTAGACTGGAGAATTGGAATACGTTGCAAGCATGTTTTCTTGCAATAATCAGAATCAAATGCAAGAGAGAAGGGAAACCATGAGATTTGAGGGTTGTGGTTCCTTAACCAGTTGATCCCTAATATAATAGGAAATAATGGTGATGAGATGACATCAAATATAAGACTTTCCGTATGAGTATGATTGATGGTTACTTTTAGAGGGATGGATTCATGAAGTATTGGTCCCGATGAGATGAGGGACCCGTCAATCACTTTAACAGGTACAGAAGTTCTTTTACGAACACAAGGAATTTTATTCTTTGTTACAAAGGCTGAGTCGATGAATACTCCATTTGCACCGGAATCGATAACAGCCTTGGTTATAATTCTTTTATTGTCCCACTGTAATACAAGAACGATAGGGGACATTTGAGTATTTGCTGTAGAGGGAAGTACACTTAGGATGGAAGAGGCATGAGACTGCCTTCTGCCTTTTATCCGTTTCAATGAAGGACAATCAGAGACTAAATGAACTTGAGAGGCACAATACATGCATAGGTTTAATTGACGTCTTCGATTTTTCTCTTCAGGAGTGAGGGGACTTCTTATTATCCCTATTTCCATAGGTTCGATTGGTTCAGATGGGTTGTCAGGAGGCTTTGGAGCCCCTATTTCCATAGGTTCACTTGGTATGGAAGTCTTATCTGGAGCTTTTGAGGGAGTGAAAGGTTTGCGGTCTTTTGAATGTGAAAGGGCTTTTTCGGCATTTCTTTCTCTTAATCTTCTGTCAATGCTGATTGATAGGCGAATTAGAGCGTTCAAATTAGTAGGGAGTTCTGTTCTAGATAATTCATCTTTTACAGCTTCCGATAAACCAATTCGAAATTGGTTGCGCAATGTGATGTCATTCCATTGCGTTTCTATAGCCCATCTTTTGAATTCAGCAATGTAATCTTCAACGGGTCTATTTCTTTGCTGTAGTGTTCTGATTGTTAAATCAGCTGTAGCTTGTTTGTTAGGATCTTCATAGAGAAGAGACATGGCTTCAAAAAATTCATCCAGTGAATCTAAAATGGGGTCATCGTTTTCCAGAAAGGAATGAGCCCATGACATAGGTTCACCTCTTAGAAAGGAAATAACCGAACAAACTTTAGTTCTTTCTGTAGGATAGGATCTAGGTTTCAAAGCAATTAAAAGTTTGCAAGAGTTGAGGAACTCCCTGTATCTGGAACGATCTCCATAGAACTTTTCAGGGTTACACACAGCAGGATCACTAGCCGAGTGCAGAGTAGTATGAGGAGTATGAGTTTGTAAATCTCTGATATAAGTGAGAAGTCTTTCATTAGTAACTTGCAGGTCTTGCACACTTTGGGCTAGTGCATTAACTCTTTGATTCAGCGTAGCTATAGTAGAATCGAAATCTGCTGGATCCATTACAATGGCTGGATTATTCTGTCACGTTTAAACATTTGTTATGAAGGAACACAACTGCAGATTTCGTATAGTTGAATATTTATTAACGAAAGTAAAAGGAAAAGACTTTAATTCCAATTTACAGGTACTGAAGCTTTAAGTAGTAAACGATAACTGAAGTCCACAATTACAGGCACTGTAGCTTTAAGGAGTAAATGATAACTGAAGTCCACAGTTACAGGCACTGTAGCTTTAAGGAGTAAACGGTAGTAAATTGCAGACACTGAATCAATAAAGAGTCTCTTAGTAGAGTTAACGGTTTAGGTGATAAGTAATTACAATAGCTGTTCCATACTTTAACTGAAGCAAGACAGATGCAGATAACTGATATGAAGTATGAGTTGAAGTTAGCTGTAACGGGATTGTTTTTACCGAAGGACTTTTGGAGACAGGTAATAACAGCTTTTAGATGCAACTCTTATCACATTGGTTTTACTTGGCTTCCGGCACATAGAACACTGGTTCCCGAGATATCCTCAGAGGCGTATGAAGAGTGTTTAATCTTTAGTCTTGGATGAGGAGAGGTGAAGGGAACTTTGCAGAGTCTTTCAGTCCAGTCTGGTAGCAGAGGCTTTCACAACAAGTTGTAGCAGGGTTGTGAGTAAGGAACGTAGTTCAATAATCCAGCCTTGATCAGCTGGTGCAGTCAGATTAAATAGGCAGACCGTGTCATACAGGGGTGTGGCTAGGCTCCGTGGAACCAGGAAGTAAGAGGATACCATAGTTAAGGCATTACAGGAAGTGGTAACGGCACCCCCAGACATAAAAGGGGTTAAACCGCCGTTTAGAAGATCTTCCCCTTCCAGAGACACAGGCACAGCTACCGCAGAACCCCAAACTTCCGAACTGAATACAAGGGAATGCTCCAAACTCCCGAACTGGAACCTCATGAATAGTTGCTAGCAGACGAATAGGAAAAGCACCCAAGCGGCTTACACTCCTAGCAATCAGTCTCTAACAGTATACAGTAAATCCCCCCAAGAACAAGACACGGCTTAAGGGTTAAGCAGTGGTCTGGTTTAATATGGGCTACCTGCCCGGTATTTATGCAGGTCTTCCACCTGGTGGACACTCCCTTAGGTGATCAGATGGAAGACTGGGACACAAATGGTAAAATAACCAATCACAGGCACACTTGGTTAAAACACTCCCACAGTACATTACAATCCCTCCCCTCTATCCTGGAGATAATTCAATTATCTCCAAGGGCAGAGGCAAAACTTCATTGAGCACATGTTAGTATAAAGACACAAAAATACACAACGTTGCAAATAATGAACAAAACATATACATTCTACTTATCCCCAGATAGCTTAGATCTAAGCGCACATTATTACCGAATGGCGCTCAGATCACATACATACAGTTCAATCGCCATGGAGCCAAAGTCTTTCCCATAGTCTTTCGTTATACGAATAGGCTCCATGGCATGGCTATCTGGGATGATGCTGTTCATATGGTTAAACTACCGAATGAACAGGCATTCGGTTAAATGACCGAATGCAGAAGCAAGGAGGCTGACAGCTCAGCGGTGTTCGCGCAAATAAGTGTCCGTTTCCAGTTCCATAGTTTGGGCGCTGAAAACCGCTGGTCGTTCGCGACTTTTAAATGACCGCCACCACATGTTCGGCAAATGAACAAAGGCCACCCAGCATTCGTCAATTAAGCTGCGGTTAACCGCAGCTTCTGGGAGGTCAATTGATGGCACACTCCAGCTCCCAGGTGGTCCAGTCATTCGTGCGTTTGTTCGATACATTGAATTTACCGAACACCCTGGCAGAAAGGCACAAATAAGCCTTTCTGCAGGGGAAAATACAAGGTTTACCATGGGGCCATAGTCCAGAGGCAACAGTCGGGCAACCAGGCTCCTCCAATGCAATATGGCGAGATTGGTCTCGTCACAGAAGTTCATATTCAGACTTTTTGAAAATGATGATAGGAAAGTGATTGTAATGCACAGAGCTCTAACTTCATACATAAGATATGAACTAACAAAACATTTCTAATACATTTTACATTTATACTTTTATACTTCCAATCTTACTTTTATATATAAGGGCTTACTTTTGCTGTACTAACTGAAGCACTATTCAGATATCTCACTAAACCCTGTCGTTCTGTGATTGTTTATTTTTGTTATTTCTATTTCTGTATATTAATTTATTTTTTTTGCCTTTCATTGATAGTGGCATCCAATGTTTCCCTGATATTATGGTTGGAATCAAGTGATAGCTTTTCAATTACGTTTCACCACTTTTCTCCAATTGATAGAAGTTGTGACCCACACTTGTTCACCAACACTTAGATACTAAATACTTAATTGCACTGATGTCCAGATAAGACTTTCAATTATTTACTAGTGCAAAACAGTTTCCATGCTTGCACAAGAGTAAAAAATCTGTAAAGACCATTCCCACAAATTCCTAATCTAATTTCTCATATTTCCAATGGTTAATAACACTTTCTAACTATAACCATGACCATAGCTGAAAACCTCATACCAAGTGATGGCTATCATGAGATGAACATTGACTGTATATATTGTAAATATACTTATCCATGAGCTTTGTGTTTCTCACCCCTTCAATTTATTTGTTATTACCACATGTATGTATTTATTTAACAGGAATACCTTGCTGCTGCTTCTTGTTTGGTTGGTTTATAAATCAGCTATATCTCTGGACATGTAGTATGGAAAAGGAAGAGATTGCCATTCTACTGTATTTTAATTGTCCCAGATGCCTTTCTCACTTTTTCTGTTTCTCTGTACTCCATCTATTTTTTTTTAGAATTCTAGTACCTTTCAGACCAAGATCACAAGTTGTGGAGCTGATTTCACTAAGACTATCGATTTCTCAATGCATTACTAGAATCAGTATGTGTAACTTTCACATCGCATATTCATTAACTCAAAATAAACATAAACCATAGACATTGTCTGTCATTTACGTGCATCACTAACCTTGCTCTGTCTTATAAAACAGTTTTTGTTCACAAAGAGGTCAACCCAATAATAAACCTACAAAGTATTTTTTGTAGATTTTTAATATTGCCCAGTTCTGTGAAACATGATGACCCAAGGTCAGAAGAAAGCTTACAGATACAAGTATAACATATTCAGGGATACTTCCTTTCAAATGGTCTATCATAGGGTCCTAAAAAAAGTTTCAATTAAAAATGAAAGGCTAGATGGAGCCAATAGTAATAAGGTATCTATGTTTGCTAGTGATGTACCGAACTGTCCGCTGGCGAACAGTTCCCGGCGAAATTAGCATGTTCGCGTTCGCCGCGGCGGGCGGACACATGCGCAGTTTGATCCGCCCCCTATTCGTCATCATTGGGCAAACTTTGACCCTGTGCCTCTCGGTCAGCAGACACATTCCAGTCAATCAGCAGCACTCCCTCCCTTCCACACCCTCCAACCTCCCTCCCAGCATCCATTTTCGATTCATTCGGAAGATGCATGCTTAGTGAGAGGAGGGAAAGTTTAGTTGCTGCTGATTAGATAGGGAAATTGATAGCTAGGCTAGGGTATTCAGTGTCCACTACAATCCTGAAGGACTCATCTGATCTCTGCTGTAAGGACAGCACCCCAAAAAGCCCTTTTTAGGGCTATAACATCAGGCTGCTTTTTTTTTTTTTCCTGTGTAATGTAATTGCAGGTGCCTGCCTGCCAGCTTCTGTGTGAGGTTCACATTGGATACTGTGCCTACTTGCCCAGTGCTACCACTCATATCTGTTTTAACAATAGGTTAAGCTTTACATTTAAAATAAATATTTTTTTTCACTGTAATAGAAGAGCAGTTGCCTGCCTGCCAGCTTCTGTGTGAGGTTCACATTGGATACTGTGCCCACTTGCCCAGTGCCACCACTCATATCTGTTTTAACAATTGGTTAAGCTTTAGATTTAAAATAAATAATTTGTTTTCACTGTAATAGAAGAGCAGTTGCCTGCCTGCCAGCTTCTGTGTCAGGTTGGATGCCTTGCCCATTTGCACAGTCAGTGCCACCACTCATATCTGTTTTAACAATTGGTTAAGCTTTAGATTTAAAATAAATAATTTGTTTTCACTGTAATAGAAGAGCAGTTGCCTGCCTGCCAGCTTCTGTGTCAGGTTGGATGCCTTGCCCATTTGCACAGTCAGTGCCACCACTCATATCTGTTTTAACAATAGCTTAAGCTTTAGATTTTAAATAAATAATTTTTTTTCACTGTAATAGAAGATCAGTTAGTTGTCTGCAAGCGTCTGGGTGTCAGGCCTACTTCAGCGTGTGCTCTGTAGACCTGTTCCAGCGTGCTTTGACAGTTGCCAATCATATTTGGTGTCTCTATAGCGTGCTTTTAAAACCAAAATTTGTTTTTCACTGTTATAGATTGAATAGCAGTTACTTGTCTTCAAGCGGCTCTGTCAGTCCTTCCTTCAGCGTGTGCTCTGCAGAACTGTTCCAGTGCACATTGCCAATCATATCTGGTGTCTCTATAGCGTGCTTTTAAAACCAAAATTTATTTTTCACTGTTATAGATTGAATAGCAGTTACTTGTCTTCAAGCGGGTGTCTCAGGCCTACAGTGTGTGCTCTGCAGAACTGTTCCAGTGCACATTGCCAATCATATCTGGGGTGTCTCTATAGCGTGCTTTTAAAACCAAAATTTATTTTTCACTGTTATATATTGAATAGCAGTTACTTGTCTTCAAGCACGTGTCTTAGGCCTACAGTGTGTGCTCTGCAGAACTGTTACAGTTCACATTGCCAATCATATCTGGTCTCACAGTAGCTTGCACGCATAGTACCACTAATCCCCCAAAAAATGACAGGCAGAGGCAGGCCACCCTGCAGGGGCCGTCGTGGTCGTGGTGCTGTGATTCCCTTTTGCCCTAGAATAATGCCCAGTTTTCAGAAGCCACGTACCCTGAACTTGAAAAGTTCTGAGGACATAGTTGACTGGCTAACACAGGACACCCAATCTTGTACAGCCTCCGCTCGGAACCTTGACGCACCATCCTCCTCCAGCTTAGCTTCAGGCACCTCTCAAGATACCACTCACCCGCCTGCCGCCACCACCAAAACTAGCACCACAGCCGCTTTACTTGGTATGTCAGAGGAGTTATTCACACACCCGTTTGAAGAAATGAGTGATGCGCAACCATTATTGCTAGAGGATGTAGATAACAGGGATATGTCTCAGGCAGGCAGCATTAAACACATGGAGGTACGGTGTGATGATGATGATGATGTTGTACCCGCTGCTGCTTCCTTTTCTGAGTTGTCAGATACAAGCGAAGCGGTTGATGATGACGATGCGTCCATGGATGTCACGTGGGTGCCCGCTCGGCAAGAAGAAGAACAGGGCGAAAGTTCAGATGGGGAGACAGAGAGGAGGAGGAGATGAGTTGGAAGCAGGGGGGGGTCGTCGCAAGGAGCTAGTGGCACAGTCAGACAGCATGCATCGGCACCCGGGGTCAGCCCGACAGCACGCCAATCAACGCATGCTGTGTCCACCACCAGAATGCCGTCATTGCAGAGCTCAGCAGTGTGGCATTTTTTTTGTGTGTCTGCCTCTGACAACAGCGATGCCATTTGCAACCTGTGCCAAAGGAAACTGAGTTGTGGGAGGTCCAACACCCACCTAGATACAACCGCTTTGCGTAGGCACATGATCTCACATCACAAACGCCTATGGGATCAACACATGAGTACAAGCAGCACGCCTACTCTAAGCCGCCATCCTCCTCCTGGTCCAGCATCTTCAGCCACGTCAACCACTGCTGTCCTTCTTGCCCCCTCTCAACCATCCGCCACTCCGTCTCCCGCCTTGAGCAGTTCCCGCTCATCTGCCCACAGTCCTGTGTTTCTGTCAAGGACATGTTTGAGCGTAAGAAGCCGATGTCACCAAGTCACCCCCTTGCCCAGCGTCTGACAGCTGGCTTGTCCGAACTATTAGCCCGCCAGCTTTTACCATACAATCTGGTTGAGTCTGAGGCGTTCAAAAAATTTGTAGCTATTGGGACACCACAGTGGAAGGTACCCGGCCGGAATTTCTTTTCACAAAAGGCAATCCCAACTTGTACTCGATTGTGCAAAAGGAAGTCATGGCATGTCTGGCACACAGTGTTGGGGCAAGGGTCCATCTGACCACTGATACCTGGTCTGCAAAGCATGGTCAGGGCAGGTATATCACCTACACTGCGCATTGGGTAAACCTGCTGATGGCTTACAAGCAAGGAATGCGTGGCATTGCAGAGGAGTTGGTGACACCACCACGAATTGCAGGCAGTCCTGCTTCCACCTCCTCTACTCCTCCTACTCCATCCTCTTCCATAACCTCCTCGGCTGAGTCCTCTTGTGCCGCTGCTTCTTGCTCCACATCAACGGCACCCCCCCAGCTCCCCAGGTACTATTCCACATCCCGGATACGGCAGTGTCACGCCGTCTTGGGTTTGACTTGCTTGAAAGCAGAGAGTCACACCGGACAAGCACTCCTGTCCGCCCTGAACGCACAGGTGGAAAAGTGGCTGACTCCGCAGCAACTGGATATCGGCAAAGTGGTGTGTGACAATGGAAAAAATTTGATAGCGGCATTGAAGTTGGGCAAGTTGACACATGTGCCGTGCATGGCACATGTGTGTAATCTGATCGTACAACGCTTTGTGCATAAGTACACAGGCTTACAGGACGTCCTGAAGCAGGCCAGGAAGGTGTGTGGCCATTTCAGGCGTTCCTACACGGCCATGGCTCACTTTGCCGATATCCAGCGGCGAAACGTATATTAAAATTTTTAGTATACAAATGTAAAAACATATCCCATGCTTTACCCATTTTACAGTACAACTGTACACATGCAACATAAAAGAAATCACTGAAATTCAGCAACACAAAGCTTACATGGGCTTTGAGGTTTTGCCAAAATGCATGTATTTGTAGCCCAGATATAACAGTGGCTATAATTAACCTATGTAAACTTGTCACATCTGGCACACTTATACATTACTAAACACAGAATAGTAGTGAACTAAAAAACAAATTAAAAAATTCTGGTATTTGAAGAATATATTCAAATCATTCGTTTTCTGCCTACATTTTGTCATTCAGTTTTCAATTCAGTACAAATAGATGTTCAGTGAATAAACAGCTTAATATGGGGTTGTTGCTTGCTAAAAACAGACAGTTATGCTTTCTTCAGAAAACAATTATTGAACATTTGAAACTCCCATAGAAAGTATGGCTTTCAACTGACTGAGACAAATTAAAATTTCAGCTTTGATGTTCAGCACATTACATGTATTTTTTTCAATATTTCGCTAAAACATAACAGTTAAAAAAAAAAAAAAAAAAAACGTAAATATAACAAAACTACAACATGTATGCAAAAGGTTGAGGTCCTGCAGTAAAATGTTGATCAGATAAGAAGTTAGGTGGTATTATTTGTGAAAGCGGGTAAGAGAAGAGATTGGCTGGGTCAATGGACAATGGATTTACTGCATGAGTAGGGGGCAACATACCATGCCAGCCAGGGTAGGCTGCTTCTGGATACAATGGAAAAGATGTATATGGGAGACCTGCTGGAACAGTATTTGGCACATGGAGAGGTGGCATAATATTAGCACCCTGACTCTCTCCTATAATTACAGAGAATTCTCCTGGGAACTGAAGGCCATTGCTCAAATTTTGGAGCATATTCATGATCTCAGGCATGCCAACTTCCTCTCCTGTATCCTCAGAATTCTGATTCCACTGCTCAAAATTTGGGAAACCTGGAGGAGGGAGCCCTTGCTCGGCCATTTGTCTCTCCTCTCGTTCAACATCTGCTAATATGTCAGGGAAAATATCATCTGGGATATCCAAACATTCTTTATGTTTCTTGGAAGATTTTTTGGGATAAGCTGTCCAGGAAGGATGGCTTGGAAGAAGCAAGATCAGAAGCAGAATAGGATGGTTGTCTTCCAAACCTGGACCTCCCAAAGGACGCAATCTTTGAGGGATGGGTTGGCCGGCAGGTAGAGGCACTAGGAACGCCTCCATGCCATGACTTCTGATGATTGCATATCTCAGCTTCCGATTAAGATAAGAATACAGCCAAGCATATGAAACTGCATCACTTGACGTTCTTTGATTCAGTCGGATCACACACATATCCTTGGTGCACTCTGGCCAGATACGATCCACATATTCCCAAACAGACTCTTGCAAAATGCATCCTTCGGATGTTAACACTTTTGGGAAATCCTGGCAAAGATGACTGCTATAACCAGACTCTGGCGTGGTTGTAACTTTAAACTGCTTTATAGAGAACATGTGAAGGAATCCCTTCCACACACTTGAGTCTGCTGGATCTGTGAGTCTAGTATCTGGATCATACAATTTCTTGTTCTTCTTTTCAATGCATGAAGAATGTTGATTGCCATTAGTTATATGGTGTTTCCATATTTTCTCTGGTTTCTTGGTAATTACCCATTGGCTTAAGTCAGCATCACCTGAGGGGTTTATCAGCCCTTTGCAAATAAGGCAGTCCTGATCTAAAAGGTGGCTCTTGTGTTGGGATGTTGTGTCCCTTTTCTCTGAGATGCAATCCTGCTGAGAATCCTGAGGCTGCCACACAGAATCAGACAGATCCTCTAGGGTCAAGTTCTGATCGGGCACGGTATCAATTTCAATTAACCCCTTGTGTGTCAGCTTTGTCATCTGAATCTGGTATGGCTGTCTTTCCTCTTTCTCGATTAGTTCCAGTGCATGTTTTTGAAAGAATATTAGATAGTTAATTTCTCTTATATCATTTTATAAGATGTATTATCATTATTGTTGACTTGAACAGTTAAATTACTTTTTGCTTTGTATGCTAAATTTAATGTACGTCATAGATATGCTGACTGTGAAAGACTTGGACAATAACATTTTTCCTTATAGGATGTCTGACAATGTGATAATATGCTTAGTATACAATTCTATAGGATGTTCTAATATGATTGAATGTGACAGACTTATACAATTCTATAGGAAATACAACATTTCAGGATGTCTTGCCCAAGATATACATTGCAGACATATTCAAAGAAGGTCTTATCTTACCATTGCCAGAATAACATGTGATATTTAAGGAAGTAGTCAATCTTATATTCTGTATGGCAAATCTCATGACTCAAGTAACTTAATTTGCATAAATACTCATTACACAGTAAAGCATTTGAGAACTTGTCAAGCACCTTTCGTGTCTGTCCGTTATTTGCTAAATGTCAGGGTACCTGTGGTCTCTACCTCCGAAAGAGGTAGAGACTTAGCTGTTCCTCCATCCAGACGGTCTGATGGCTCCCTTCCCCGCGGTCTATCCGGTCATGCTAGGCCGGCCCCTAGGGAGTGACTGCCTTTTACAGCATCTAGGCAGGAAGTAGTCATCAGGACACTCCCCCGGAACAACCTGTCAGTCAGTGGCTGCAGGACCAATCAGGACGCCTTGGAGGCGTGGTTACTGCTCTGAACAGGGTATTTAACAGAGCTTCTTTCATTAGCTCATTGCCCTGTCGTGTTTCTAGCTTGTTCTAGTCACTCAGTGCTTGTGTATTCTATTATCCCTTTTGGTTTTGACCCGGCTTGTTTACCTTACTCTGCTTATCTCTGTTACCCTTGATTCGGCTTGTCTCTCGCTTACCTGTCTTCTGTTACCCTCGACCTCGGCTTGTCTTTGACCATTCTATACTGTACTACTTACGTTAGTCCGGCCATTCTAAGGTCCGGTATACGTATCTGGCTACTGTTTGTACTCTGCGTGTTGGATCCCTGTCCCGATCCTGACATTACGACAGGGCCAATGGATCCTGCAAGTACAAACAGTCAGCTGGCTGCTCCTGATCCTAGGTTTGAAGCCATGGATCACAGAATGGATCAGATGGCGCTTGCGCTACAGGCTCTATTAGCTTGTGCCAATAACCCACCAGAGGAGATACGTAATACCCCTGTTTCTCCTGTCTGTTCAGGTCTAGAGGTAGCCACAGTGGGTGCTTCTTCTCGCATTACCCCCCCCAGTACGCTATGGTGGGGCTCCTGAGAAGTGTCGTGGTTTTTTAAACCAAATTAGTATCCACTTTGAATTGCAACCTCCCTCTTATCCTACAGATAGGGCAAAAGTAGAATTTATTATCACCCTACTCATTGAGAAAGCTCTGAGATGGGCCAACCCACTATGGGAGAACGATAACCCATTAGTTTATAACTATAACGCATTTGTAGCTGCTTTTAGAAGAACATTTGACCCTCCAGGTAGAAAGGTTAATGCAGCCAGATTACTGTTGCGCCTGAGACAGGAGAACCGAACACTGGTGGATTATGCACTAGAGTTCAGGTCTCTGGCGGCAGAAATCAAGTGGAATGAGCAGGCGTATATGGATGTATTTTTGAATGGCCTATCTGATGTAATCCTTGATGAGGTTGCTACCAGAGAACTCCCTGAGAATTTAGAGGATTTAATTTCGTTCATCTCTCGTATAGATGAACGTCTAAGAGAGAGACAGAACACTCGAGAGAGGAACCAGAGACCTTCTTCTAGGTTAGCTCCTGCTTTTCCAAGTCCTGACTCCACGATATCTTTGCTTACTGAACCTATGCAGATAGGGTATACCCGCCTCTCTGAGGAGGAAAGACAGCACAGGAGAAGAGAGGGTTTGTGTATGTATTGTGGAGCCAAGGGTCATTTACTCTCGAACTGTTCTAACCGCCCGGGAAACGCTCGCACCTAAGTCCCTCTAGAGGACAGGCCTTGGGTGTTTCTATTTTGTCCTCTACTCCTAATTATAAGGATCACAGGCTTCTGCTACCAGTTTCCTTAACTTGGGGGAAGGAAGTAGTAAGGGCTATGGCATTGATAGATTCCGGTGCTGCTGAGAATTTTATCGACCAAGCCTTTGCTAGTAAGAACAATTTTCCATCCCAGCTAAGGGAGACACCTTTGGCCGTTGAGGCCATAGATGGTAGACCACTACTAGACCCTGTTATCTTTCGTGAGACCGTACCCATTGATTTAAATGTTGGTATCCTACACGTGGAGAATTTATCTCTTCTGCTAATTTCGTCTCCTTCCGTTCCCATAGTTCTGGGGTACCCATGGTTAAAAAAACATAACCCTATTATCGATTGGGAGTTAGGAGAGATACTCTCGTGGGGCCAGGGCTGCCAGGATCGGTGTTTGTGCAAGGTTTCTCCATTAGCTAATATTAACATACCGGAGAATCCTACTCAGTCCACAGAAAGACAAATACCAGACCTTTACCTAGACTTAAGGGCAGTGTTTGACAAGAAGAATGCCGATTCTTTGCCTCCACACAGGTAATTTGACTGTAAGATTAAGCTTCTACCCGGCACTATGCCTCCGAGGGGCCATGTATATCCTTTGTCTGTTCAGGAAAACTCGGTTCTAGAGGAGTATATTCGGGAGAATTTAGAAAAGGGATTCATCAGGAGGTCTTCTTCTCCGGCTGGGGCTGGGTTCTTTTTCATTAAGAAGAAGGATGGCACGCTGAGACCTTGTATCGATTACCGAGGCTTGAATAAAATAACTGTCAGAAATGCCTATCCTATCCCACTGATTACCAAGTTATTTGATCGTCTTAAGGGCTCCAAAATATTCACCAAGTTAGATCTCAGAGGGGCTTACAATTTGGTGAGAATCCAGCAAGGTCACGAGTGGATGACGGCATTCAATACCCGGTATGGCCATTACGAATACACTGTTATGCCATTTGGACTATGCAATGCTCCTGCAGTATTTCAAGATTTGATTAATGAGGTACTTAGGGAGTTTCAGCATGATTGTGTTATTTTAGACAAAAGAAAAGGAGTTTCTGCGCACACTTTGGATGTTTGGATATTTGATGTACTCTGCAAAATAAACAGCTTACATAGGGCAATATATAAAATCCCAATATTTCTTAGAGCAAATAAATAGAAGCACTCACACTTTAGAGAGCCATATCAGTCGGCTCTCTACTTTAAAGGCACATCAGATGATCTTTGTAAAGTGATTTGTGCAGGTAGGTCCCACCAGAAACGGACAGCAAATTTCGTCTGGATATAATCAGGAACCAGGAAAAGTTGGTAATCAAGTATTTTATTAAAACAATAAATAAGCACAACGCGTTTCGACCACTCTCTTGGTCTTCCTCAGGTGCAATCCTTTTCTTTTGTCTAAAATTTCATATGTAAGTGTTTTTAGGTGACTAAAACACGGGTTTGGCTTTTAGACGCACTGGGATTTTATGTGCATATTGCCTAGCGCCATTTCACCTTAAAAGTTTGTGTGTATGATTGTGTTATTGTTTACCTGGACGACATACTAATACACTCTAAGGAGATTGAGACTCACCATAGACAGGTCAGAAAGGTATTACACAAGCTGCTGCAACATGGTCTATATTGCAAATTGGAAAAGTGCAGTTTTGATCAGTCTCAGGTAGACTTTCTTGGATACGTGATTTCTGGGGAGGGTTTTAAAATGGATCCTGTAAAACTCCAATCTATTTTAGACTGGCCCTTGCCCAAAGGACTCAAGGCTATCCAAAGGTTTATTGGTTTTTCCAACTACTATAGGCGCTTCATTAAAGGATACTCCTCTATCATTGCGCCTATTACCAATATGACCAAACAAGGGGCTGATACTAAGTTCTGGTCTAAGGAAGCTCTTGGTGCTTTCAAGACTCTCAAGGAACTTTTTGCCTCGGCTCCCATTCTAGTCCATCCTGATACGACTCTGCCTTTCTTGCTCGAGGTCGATGCCTCTGAGACAGCAGTTGGGGCTGTTCTGTCTCAAAGGTTAGGGGTGGATAAACCGTTACACCCTTGTGGTTTTTTCTCTAATAAATTTTCTGGGCCTGAGAGCAGATATGACATCGGGGAAAGGGAACTGTTAGCAGTCATTAAAGCCTTAAAGGAGTGGAGACATTTGTTGGAGGGGACCCTACACCCTATTACGATTTTGACGGACCACAAAAACTTGTCCTATATTGGGGAGGCTAAGCGCTTATCCTCTAGACAAGCTCGTTGGTCCTTATTCCTGACTCACTTCAATTATGTACTGACTTACAGACCTGGTTCTAAAAACTCTAAAGCCGATGCATTATCTCGCCAATATGAACCTTCTACTGTACCTGAACCAGTTCTTTCTTCTATAGTTCCGAAATGCAATATCATTGCTAATACGAATCTCAGGATTCATTCTCCATTACTGGCCGAGATCATTAAGTTGCAACATTTAGCACCTAAACAGACTCCTGCGGGCCGTCATTTTGTTCCTCCTACTCTTCAACTGGAACTTTTACAGTGTTTACATAATAGCAAGATGGCGGGACATCCTGGTATTCGCAAAACTTACGCGTTGATCTCTAAGGACTTCTGGTGGCCTGCTTTACGGAGGGATATTGAGGAGTTCATCGCTGCATGTGAATTTTGTACTAAAACCAAACAGCCCCATACGCTTCCATGTGGATTCCTGCACCCCTTGGAGGTTCCAGAAAAACCATGGTCCTGTTTGGCCATGGACTTTATTGTCGATCTACCTATCTCTAAAAGACAGACTGTTATCCTCACCGTGGTTGACAGGTTTACTAAGATGGCACACTTCATTCCCCTGCCTAAACTCCCGTCTTCTCCCGAATTGGCAGAGATATTCGCTAAGGAGATTTTTCGCCTACATGGGATACCCTCTCAAATTGTATCGGACAGAGGCTCCCAATTTGTTTCCCGCTTTTGGAGGTCCTTCTGCTCTCAACTTGGTATTAAATTAAACTTTTCTTCTGCCTATCATCCTCAGTCTAACGGAGCTGCTGAACGTACCAACCAGAAAATTGAACAATATTTACGATGCTTTGTTTCTGAACACCAGGATGATTGGGTCGGTTTGATTCCTTGGGCGGAGTTTGCACACAACAATCTTGTTTGCGATTCTACTCATTCAAGCCCCTTCTTCATGAATTATGGTTTTCATCCGTCTATTCTTCCTTCGGATTCCCCTTCCCAGGGGGTGCCGTCGGTTGATGTTCATGTTGCCAATTTGAGGAAGTTGTGGGATCAAACTCGACAAATCCTTGTGCACAACTCTATGTTGGTCAAGAAACACGCTGATAAACGTAGAAGGGCGGCTCCGGTCTTTGTTCCAGGTGATAGGGTATGGCTGAGCACGAGGAACATCCGTTTAAAAGTGCCCTCCATGAAGTTCGCTCCTCGTTATATTGGACCCTACAGGGTGCTGACCCGTATCAATCCAGTTGCGTATCGTTTAGCTCTTCCTAATACCTTACGCATCCCGAACTCGTTTCATTGCTGAAACCACTCATATGTAACAGATTTTCCTCCACAATAGCCCCTCCTCGCCCCGTTCAGGTGGAGGGTCAGGAGGAGTATGAGGTTAACTCTATTATTGATTCTCGAATCTCCCGGGGGAGAGTACAATATCTGGTTGATTGGAAGGGATATGGTCCTGAGGAGAGGAGTTGGGTACCTCAGGAGGATGTTCATGCTCCCCGTCTCCGCAGGGCGTATCACTCTCGCTTCCCATCTCGTCCCGGTTCATTCCGCCCGGTGGGCGTATCTGAGAGCGGGGGTACTGTCAGGGTACCTGTGGTCTCTACCTCCGAAAGAGGTAGAGACTTAGCTGTTCCTCCATCCAGACGGTCTGATGGCTCCCTTCCCCGCGGTCTATCCGGTCATGCTAGGCCGGCCGCGAGGGAGTGACTGCCTTTTACAGCATCTAGGCAGGAAGTAGTCATCAGGACACTCCCCCGGAACAACCTGTCAGTCAGTGGCTGCAGGACCAATCAGGACGCCTTGGAGGCGTGGTTACTGCTCTGAACAGGGTATTTAACAGAGCTTCTTTCATTAGCTCATTGCCCTGTCATGGTTCTAGCTTGTTCTAGTCACTCAGTGCTTGTGTATTCTATTATCCCTTTTGGTTTTGACCCGGCTTGTTTACCTTACTCTGCTTATCTCTGTTACCCTTGATTCGGCTTGTCTCTCGCTTACCTGTCTTCTGTTACCCTCGACCTCGGCTTGTCTTTGACCATTCTATACTGTACTACTTACGTTAGTCCGGCCATTCTAAGGTCCGGTATACGTATCTGGCTACTGTTTGTACTCTGCGTGTTGGATCCCTGTCCCGATCCTGACACTAAACAAGTTTCTCCCATCAATTGATGTGGTGACCGAGAGATACAGAATTGAGGGAATTGAGTCCAAGACAGCATTAACCCTTTCAGCTTGGTGTCTAGAAGTGGGATCAGCAAACAGCAAAACCATTGGGTAAGTAGCCTTTTTGTGTCTTAATTGACACTGATTGTCTATGATTCCCTTTGGTTTAGTAAGACTGTATCCAGTAGGAAAGGTGTAAGGACTCTAGTTATATTGAGACCATGAGAGGTCTCCGGTTTATATTGAGACTATAAGAGGTCTCCGGTTTATTAGACATTTGGTCTAAATATATAGGGTTCTTGGTAACCCAGGTTAGTATCTAAGATAGATACAGGGTATCTCAGGTAGATACAGGTTTTTGAGACCATAAGAGGTCTCCGGTTTATTAAGACTATAGGTGTTCTGAGGAGCACGGTTGATAGATCTATAAGTGTAACCCAAACTTCTCTTTCTCCCGGTCACCTTTGTTTGTCTTAAGTGTTCTTTGTGGGTGATTGTTTGTCTATATTGGGGACACACTTTGGTAAGTTAGTAGTGTCCCCACTCTGAGTCAACAGTATGGGAAATGTGAGTTCAGGTCCTGAGTGACCAATATGTGTACATGTATATGTGTGTGTATGTATATATGTATGTATGTATATATGTGTGTATATATGTATAGGTGTGTATATATGTATATGTGTATATATAAGATAGCAGTACTTTTAAACAAATGGAGGTTTTTAAAAATACATAGGGATTAAGGAGAGAATGCAGGTAACTTGTTTTTCTTTGTTTTTATGATATATTGGGGCTAATGTGTGTTGTAGTCCTTGCTGCTGCCCAGTAGTGATGGGAGTGAGCGCAGGACTTATCTTTCTGCAAGATAGCAGTACTGTGAATTATAAAAGAAATGACTCACAGGTTGTACCTGATAGACCTACTTAAATCGTTTTGCTTTATTCTTTCTGTCGCATAGAAGTATACGTTTTATTGTAAGTTATTTCACATGGGATCTGTGTGCCTGGTGTGATTGTTGATTTAAAATACCATAAGCCCACTACACTTTCTATGAGAGTGGGATAAGTGTAAATGTGTTAAATTGTTTAAATGATGAGCTCAGAATATTTTATACTGAGCCAAGAAAAAGAAGCACTTCATTAGTATTTTAAAGTTAATTCCCCATATGGGATTAATTGTATAGAACACCAATCAGCACATCTCCCCTGCCCTGTGTGTTTGTTGCAAAGGATCCATACTAAATATGATTTTTGTTTGAAAATAACAGAGTAACATTTTAAATTTTCAGCGGTCCAACACACGCTTTATTTTGTGCTGTAAGCTAACCTTTTTATTGCTACAGATGCGACATCCCTCATTACAGCCATTTCACATGATGCCACTTGCTTCACTGTTATTGATTTAAGTAATGCATTTTTTCTATACCTATTGATCAAGAGACACAGCTACTTATGGTTATTATTTAAATTTTTGAAGGCTGTCAGTTTATCTGGACACGCTTACCCAAGGCTATGTGGATTCCCCAGCTGTTTATTCGTTGGTACTCCAACATACTCTAAAAAACATGGACCCCGGTCTTGGTTCCGTCCTTTTGCAAAATGTTGATGATTTTTTTGTTATGTAGCCCTAGCTATGAGGCAAGCACTGTGGATACTGTCAGCAACTGTGGGTCACAAGGTTGTTAAACACAAAATGCAATTGTGTAAATCAAAGGTTGATTACTTAGGTTTTGTTCTGGCTTCAGGCACCAGACAATTGAGTCCAACACTTATTGAGGTCATTCAGAGGATTCCTACACCCACTACTCGGAAGGAGTTGCTCACCTTCCTCGGCATGATTAATTACTGCTGCCAGTGGATCCTTGAATGCTCCCATTATGACTCAATCCTAAGGCAGGCTGTACGTTCTGACAGCCCTGAAAATGTCTGTTGGTCACCAGACATGATAGCTGCATATATTGCCCTCAAGGTTGCTATTGTACAAGCCCCGGCTTTAGGACTACCTGTCTATTGTAAATCATTTTATTTGTATGCTCGGGACAAACTGTAAAACCATGGCCGCGGTCTGTGCATAAGAGCAAGGAGGCGGTATGCGTCCCATAGCATTCTTTTCCAAGGTAGCTTGAGCACAGGGTATGCCGGCGTGTCTCAGAGCATTGACAGCATGTGCAATGGCTGTTGAAACTGCTACTACTATCACACTAGGGCATCCTACAATACTTCATGCCAGTCACCAGGTCACTCAGCTGATAACAAATCTCACTACACAACACATGACAGCCCAGCGCTTAAGTGGTTATGAGATTCTTTTTCTTAATACCCAGAATCTGTCTATTGTCTATAGTCCTGTTAATTCGGGTCCTGTTTGTTTTGCATGCTATTCTCATTTCTGCATCTGACTCTGTGTCTATACCATCTAAGCCTCATAATTAGTAATGACATTTCCAGAGGAAATGCCTTGGCTGACAAAGTGGCAAAAGGAAGTTGCAGCCATAATGTTTACTATGAAATGTTTCCTGCTATGCTTTTTGGATTAAACAAGGTTTAGAGAAAAATCAGAATGATCTGTTCTCTAAAGAGGGGAGAATACTTGAAGCAAACAGTCTTTTGTAAGATAGTGTGAACCATGTATGAGAACACATCCTATTATTCCACACAAATCACAGCACGAACATTTGCCCCCTCCAGCTGCTCTTTTTACACACTTACAGATTGATTTTATTCAATGATGTATCCAAAATTGGTAAGAATACTTACTGGTCATAGTTGATCAGTTTAGTAGATGGCATGAGGCCTTTGTGACATTTAGGGAAGATGCTAGGACTGTAGTGAAGATTGTTGTTACTTAAATTATTCCCAGGTATGGCTGCTCTCTGCAGAATTGGCTCTGATAATGGCTCGGTTATTGCCAGTAAGGTTACCAAGGAACTTGCTAAATTCTTGCAAGTTACCTGGAAGTTTCATATACCTTATCATCCACAGTGTACAGGGGTAGTTGAAAGGATGAATAGGACTATTAAGGAAAAGCCCAGAATTTACCTAGGAACATGGGTAAATTGGACTAGATATCTACCAGCTATTTTAGCTGAGATAAGAATGACTCCCCACAAGGTGACTAAATTATCTCCATTTGAGATTTTGATGGGATGACCTTTTCCCACACCCTGTGCCAGGGAACCGCTTGTTATAATGTCTGGGGATTTACAGCTAATACAAGAATATGTACAGGAATTGTTGATAAAACTGAATGGTATGTATGACAAAGTTTCTTCGTAGTTTTCCCTTACCTTCACAGGAACCTACTCATCCATACCAGCCCGGTGACAAGGTGTATATCCGTCAGCTGAACAGAACCAAGAAAGGAGGATACCCTTTTGGACCACCTGCTACTGTGATTGCTGTAACCAGAACCGCTGTCCTCACAGATTCTGATGACATCTGGATTCACGCATCCCGAATGAAGCTGTGTCCAAAGAGGGGAGCAAAGGAAGACAACACCACTCCTCGCTCGGAAACAGAAGAAGTTCCCCTTAGCGAAGCATCATGGCTTTTACACTGTATCGTAGATTGAGAGGATCATACGTACCTGAGACCAAGATTATGTTTTGCGCTATGCTTTCTGGAGTTGTTATACTCCCTCTGATATTGTTCCTTGAATGCCATTATGAGTACAAGTCAATGGCAAGTTTGAAACCTGTTTGTTTCTGGAGAAAAGACTCTGACACGATGAACAATTCTTCAATACCCCCAGCCCAATTAGGCCTTAGCCCCTCATCTAGCATTCGTCACACACGCTCCCTCAAGAACTTTTTCTCCACCACCTTTCTATCAGCATGTAATATGCAATCATTCATTCACTGAACGCATTTGGATGAATTGGACAAATAGTAACCCTTATAAGTACCAGTTACCCATATGGAATGTGTCCATAGCTAATGAAACCGATGCATTATGTTTGTTTAAAGGTTCATGGAAAATTGTTAGATTTTATAACGCAGAAATGTGCATAGTTAAGGTTGCTAATTACACTAATATCTGTGTCACATTATTTAATAGAAGTTCTGATGGTAAGAAAACCACCTAAACAGGTTTTGGGATATATATATATATATATATTATAAGAAAATTAATAAGGTTGCATATCAATACAGGCCTTATTACTTTTAATAATGATTAAACAACTGGTACCATTAATTGGAAAAGGGGACAAATGTTAGTTATTATGAACGACACACACCTATTCCATCCACATGTATTAATACAACTGCCTTCCTACAAGCTGTACATGTGTCATTAAAAATCACTACTCCTTTTTGTAACATTATGTAACACAGCAAACAAAAGGCAGAAAACGGAATGGTATGACACACTGTTAGGAGGTGCTGGAACCACTATGGGTATACTAAATAGTTATAGATATGGAGACCCTCAAGAATAAGTTAAACATGGCCAGCATGCATATAGGGACTGGTTTCCATGCTACTGCAAACTGGGCTCCAACTGTTGTTAAATCACAGGTTACAGGATTGGATTTAGATAAATCAATGTATAATTATTTAGATAATTTAACTGTTGCAACTATGAAATTCACAACAGGTCTAAGTAATTGGAGTATTTGTGCCATCAGGTATTTATGGATGCAACAACAAGGATTGGCATTAGAAAACACACTAATGATTCTTAAATTAGAGAAGATTAGAAGAATGCTTAACCACACAGATAATGAATGGTTACTTCTAAAACCCCAATCCACTAAATGCAATGAATGGTTAACTGGTAATGTTTCATATTTTTCATGCTCATGCTATTTTACACTATGTCATATATCAAAGGATGTTAAATTAGCTTGTCAATTTAACACATTACCAGTACCAGTTTATGATCTCTTTGCCAGAAATTTAACCTGGTGGGCACCTACATACACAGGTAGCCACACATATTTTAAAAGGAGAACTCCTTAAGGTGAGTTCACAAATTCAGAATGATTTAGCCCATCATTGGTATGACGCTTTCACTGGTTGGTCCCTTACTGGATCCCAGATAATGAAATCATTCTTCTATCCGCTTGTTATTGTAGCCCTGATTTTATTGTGTATGAATTTTTATAACTGCCACCTTACTTGTATGTTGAGGAAGAGAATACAGAAATTAATTCATAATGCAGAACAGAAACAATTGGAAGTTCTCCTCTCTGCCACTGGAAGGTATCAACCCATCTTTAAAACTGGGCCTTAGGAATTACCACATGGGAATCGAGGTGAAGAAATTAATGAAAGTCCCGCAGGGAGTGACTAGCACCCCTGAAAATACCATGTGGAAGTTTCTCTGTCCTGGTAAGATTTTATCGATAAGATGAGCAAATGTTATTTTGCTCAAAGAGGGGGTTGAAAGAATATTAGATAGTTAATTTCTCTTATATCATTTTATAAGATGTATTATCATTATTGTTGACTTGAACAGTTAAATTACTTTTTGCTTTGTATGCTAAATTTAATGTGCGTCATAGATATGCTGACTGTGAAAGACTTGGACAATAACAATTTTCCTTATAGGATGTCTGACAATGTGATAATATGCTTAGTATACAATTCTATAGGATGTTCTAATATGATTGAATGTGACAGACTTATACAATTCTATAGGAAATACAACATTTCAGGATGTCTTGCCCAGGATATACATTGCAGACATATTCAAAGAAGGTCTTATCTTACCATTGCCAGAATAACATGTGATATTTAAGGAAGTAGTCAATCTTATATTCTGTATGGCATATCTCATGACTCAAGTAACTTAATTTGCATAAATACTCATTACACAGTAAAGCATTTGAGAACTTGTCAAGCACCTTTCGTGTCTGTCCGTTATTTGCTAAACAAGTTTCTCCCATCAATTGATGTGGTGACCGAGAGATACAGAATTGAGGGAATTGAGTCCAAGACAGCATTAACCCTTTCAGTTTTCTCTTTTGAATTCTCCAGTTGGCCAGCTCCTGTGCAGCCATTTACGTTGCACTCATTAGAACCAAACACTGTGGGGTGATTTATGGCCCCCACCCACCGCGCAGGGGTGGGGGCCGAGGGGGGGAGGACAGTAGGTCCCCCCATTGTGATTTATGGCCCCCACCCACCGCGCAGGGGTTGGGGAGGACAGTAGCTCCCCCCAGTGTGTATCATGGGCTTTGAGGACAGGTGTCAATCCATACCTGCCAAGTGACCCTATGTAGGGGTAACAGTCCCTATTCTGCTCTGTGTCAGTGTGTATCATGGTCTCTGTGGACGGGGAACAGTCTCTATTCTGCTCTGTGTCAGTGTGTATCAGGGGTTTTGAGGACAGGTGTCAATCCATATCTGCCAAGTGACCCTATGTAGGAGGAACAGTCCCTATTCTGCTCTGTGTCAGTGTGTATCAGGGGCTTTGAGGACAGGTGTCAATCCATACCTGCCAAGTGACCCTATGTAGGGGGCACAGTCTCTATTCTGCTCTGTGTCAGTGTGTATCATGGTCTCTGTGGACAGGGAACAGTCTCTATTCTGCTCTGTGTCAGTGTGTATCAGGGGTTTTGAGGACAGGTGTCAATCCATATCTGCCAAGTGACCCTATGTAGGGGGAACAGTCCCTATTCTGCTCTGTGTCAGTGTGTATCAGGGGTTTTGAGGACAGGTGTCAATCCATATCTGCCAAGTGACCCTATGTAGGGGGAACAGTCCCTATTCTGCTCTGTGTCAGTGTGTATCAGGGGTTTTGAGGACAGGTGTCAATCCATATCTGCCAAGTGACCCTATGTAGGGGGAACAGTCTCTATTCTGCTCTGTGTCAGTGTGTATCAGGGATCATTAGGATAGGTGTCAATCCATATCTGCCAAGTGACCCTATGTAGGGGGAACAGTCCCTATTCTGCTCTGTGTCAGTGTGTATCAGGGGTTTTGAGGACAGGTGTCAATCCATATCTGCCAAGTGACCCTATGTAGGGGGGACAGTCTCTATTCTGCTCTGTGTCAGTGTGTATCATGGTCTCTGTGGACGGTGAACAGTCTCTATTCTGCTCTGTGTCAGTGTGTATCATGGTCTCTGTGGACAGGGAACAGTCTCTATTCTGCTCTGTGTCAGTGTGTATCAGGGGTTTTGAGGACAGGTGTCAATCCATATCTGCCAAGTGACCCTATGTATGGGGAACAGTCCCTATTCTGCTCTGTGTCAGTGTGTATCAGGGGTTTTGAGGACAGGTGTCAATCCATATCTGCCAAGTGACCCTATGTACGGGGAACAGTCCCTATTCTGCTCTGTGTCAGTGTGTATCAGGGGTTTTGAGGACAGGTGTCAATCCATATCTGCCAAGTGACCCTATGTAGGGGAAACAGTCTCTATTCTGCTCTGTGTCAGTGTGTATCAGGGATCATTAGGATAGGTGTCAATCCATATCTGCCAAGTGACCCTATGTAGGGGGAACAGTCCCTATTCTGCTCTGTGTCAGTGTGTATCAGGGATCATTAGGATAGGTGTCAATCCATATCTGCCAAGTGACCCTATGTAGGGGGAACAGTCTCTATTCTGCTCTGTGTCAGTGTGTATCATGGTCTCTGTGGACAGGGAACAGTCTCTATTCTGCTCTGTGTCAGTGTGTATCAGGGGTTTTGAGGACAGGTGTCAATCCATATCTGCCAAGTTAAAAATTAAATCCTTGAATATTCTGTTTTTGCAAGTATGCATCTAGTTGCTGTTTGAACATCTGTATGGACTCTGATAAAACCACTTCTTCAGGCAGAGAATTCCATATCATTATTGTTCTTACAGTAAAAAAACTTTTCTTTGTGTTAGACGAAATCTTCTTTCTTCCAGTCTAAACCATGACCTTGTGTCTTATGTAAAGTCCGGTTTGTGAATAGATTTCTACATAATGGTTTTGTATTGGCCCTGGATATATTTGTATAATGTTATCATATCCCCTCTCTTCTAAACTAAACTAAAGAGCTTTACATTTGTTAACCTTTCTTCATAGTTGATATGTTCCATTCCTTTTATTTATTTTGTAGCCCACCTCTGCACTTTTTCTAGTGCCATAATATCCTTCTTTAGAATAGGTGCCCAAAATTGCACAGCATATTCAAAATGTGGTCTTACCAGTGATTAAAATCAATATTCTTTATTAAGTTACAATTATTTCCTACTGGCAAATTTTAAGTAGTAACTTTTCAAATCCCAGTCAGCTATATATTCATGATCATCTAAATATGTTTCTTATATTTGTTTTTCATGTAGGTTACTGCTTAATGTGATATAGATACCATAGATAGTCATTTCTTGCAGTTCCAACTTGTCTCTGCTTATCAGCATTTTTTCAAATGTTTATTCTGTTTGTGTAGTGTTTATGATATATCTATTGCAGCTAAAAGAATAGTGTATATATAAAATTGCATATATGACACTCTTGAAGAAAGTCAGATCTCAAACGCTGAATACGAAATGTCCAGGAAAAGTGCTACACATACTGGGAATTGGGGTACACTAACTAAATGGTGAAAAATAAATGGTGAAAAAAATAAAGTTAAAAAATATATAACCAATGCAGGCAGAAAAATAGGGAAAGTAAAAATAACAGTTATTGGAATATCACATCCAGATATAGCTCAAAGTCATGGAGTTCAAATATATAGAAATATCATAAAGTTAATTCCAATAGTGAAAGTCGTTTTGAAGATGTCTCTATGAAACTATGCATCAGTTATCTGGATAGGCAACTTTAGTCACCAGCACAACTACAGCTTATTGAATTTGTTCTGGTGAGTAGAATCATTACCTTCAGGCTTTTTAATGTCTTCAGAGAAAACGCAGTGTTTACATTACAGCCTAGTGATAACTTCACTGAGATCCTTCCTGGGTCATGGCTGCCTAAAATGTATCCAAACATTTAGTATCTCCTCCCTCTGCATGCAGACACTGAACTTTCCTCATAGAGAATCATTGATTCAATTCATCTCTAAGAGGAGATGCTGACTGGCCATGGCTGTGTTTGAATTGTGCTGGCTCTGCCCCTGATCTGCCTCCTTGTCAGTCTCAGCCAATCCTATGGGGAAGCATTGTGATTGGATCAGACCACCACTTATGATGATGTCAGAGGAAGTTCACAGGCAGAGGTAGCAGCTTTAGACTTGAATACAAGTAAGATTTTACTAGCTTTACTAGCTTTAGGGAGCCAAGGGGGCTAGATAGTGGTTTTAACACTATAGGGTCAGGAATACATGTTTGTGTTCCTGACCCTATAGTGCTCCTTTAAATTTTAAAAAGCAAGTTCAACAATCAACAAATGGTTAAAACAGTGAACAACAAACTGTAAAGACAGAGATAAGCAAAGTGAAAAATAAGACATAAATAAAACAAAAAATTACTTAAATGTATGTACACTAGCTGATTTTTGCAGGCCATATAAAATACATAAAACCATGGCATATAGTACACTGAAAGTGCAAAATGTACTTAGGAATGAATTCTGAAGAATATTGCAATACATCAGACACTGTACTTGGTGTCTGGATTTAAGACCACTTAACTTACTTCACTGATTTAGTATCTTCGCTGCCAACTTTGACCTTTCGTTTGTGTTTCTACTTTTGTACCTCCGTAATAAATCATGTACTCCATTTTAGTCTTTGCAGTTACAGGTGTTATTGATCGATTTGCAAGGATGTGCTTTTTTCTGCATCTTCTATCACAGTAAGTGATACCTGTTTAGCGAAAATTGCATGGGTTATAGAGCATATGGGACAGTTGTTCACTTTAAAACTTGCAAATGCATATCTTTATAAACAATATTTTTATTTAGCAAATATATTGTATTGTGTGTAAACACTTGGATAGCAGTAAGATACAGACTAATGGAAGAAACCAAGAAGATACAACGAACCTTCAATAGAAATACATTTTCTATCTACTCATTATCCTGTGTTGAAGACAAAGATAATCATTGCTAACAAGCAGAAGAAAATCACATATTTGCACACCAAAAAGAAATCAATCGGCACAACAGAAATGCTGGATAACCTATAGACACAAGGGTCACATAAGTCCAAACCTTTATTGTGTTTTCTTGACACTTTTAAGTTAGACTCTCTGATCTGTTGCAGTTATTTTAGACCTTACATGTATAGATGTAAACAAATACTAGCTATAGCTCATTAATGTCTATTATCAAAACAGTCAGACTTTCTCTATATCTATTTATACCTAAAAGCAGTGATTATCAATGTCAAGTGACCAGTGTGGGTGATTTTAAGGAGATAGAACCCCACAAGTATACATTTCAATATCTTTCTCTCATATTAACTGCTCATCACATATTTTGTATTGTTACATTAGAATGATAATTTGCATGGAATTGCTGTGTAAAGACTGAAAGTAAACACACACCAACCTGGATTGGTATGTTTACATCCTGACCCAGTTATTTTAAATGTGTGACGTGCTATGCATTATAGAGGCACAGTTTTCAAACTTCAAGCTTTAATAAGTTAGTTGAAAAGCTATCTTCTGCTACATTTTCAATTATGTCACTGAAATTCACTATTAAATGAATTTGACCATTACATAATATTAAAAGTATTATTTAATATTACATACTTAATATGAAATTACAAAATTATCATCTGAGCCCTATTAAAGGGACACTCTACTACCAAATACAAAAAAATCACTGTTTAGTAGATATAACCCAAATGAAAACATGCATATACTCTATTTAAATACAGATTGCTAATCCAGCAGTTCTCTTCTCTGCTGCCATGTAAATCCTCTTCTTCTAGCCCCGCCCATGCTTTCTGTGGCTGTCCAATAACAGACTTCACCAATGCAGCTCAATGAGAAGTCTCTGCAAGGGAGGTGCTCTGGGCAATTGCAGCCTCGTGAGTTTTGCTCCAGTGAGCTAACCAAACCAGGAAGAAACAGGACCTGTTGTTTGATTGAAAGTGTAAATTTCTATTACACTTTTGCAAAATGAAAAAAAAGATGACGCTCTCTTCACACCTAAAGCTTTTCAGCAAGTACATTTCTACTATTGTAAACTGCATGCCCTATTGCATGGAAAATGATAATTTGAATATACAATAATAACTTGAAACCATTAGACAATGTTGTCTTTATTTTGTCTAAAGCACAAACAGCATCCAGTCTTTCTAAAGTATTTTTTTTAAATCTAGGTTATAGTGCAATCAACATGGGAACAGTTCATTCAAACTGATCAAAAGAGCACAAGGCCATTTATTATTGATTATGGGTTTTTAAAGTATACAAATATATATCAAATGCGCATAATTTACTGCATACAGGATTCCCGATTTCCTGTGATTTGCCTTCTGTAGAAAATCACTCTGTAGTATATTAGAAAACCATAAATTCAGCTTCCATCCGGAGAAAAACATTTCTCAAAGGCATTTTTTAAAAAATATATATATTTTAGCGCGATCATCAAATAACCACCAGGTTTAGCGAAGATTATTATTGATCGTGCGAAGCAATTGTGATCATAGTGAGACCTTCGCAAGCAAAGTAAAACATGGTGATAAAAGCAAGAGTTTTTATATATTAAAATTAGGAACCTACCGTTAAACATTGTAAAATATTTCCTGGACATGTGCATTTGCATCCCTGGTCCTCCTAACACTTCCTCTTTCTGTCTACTCTGCAAAAAGGGGAACAAAAAATATTACAAAATATTTCAGTATAGTTCAGAAAAAAATAAAAATAACTCCTATAAAAACAAGAAGAAAAAAAGTTTGTACTCCATAGGTTATATTCCATAAAATTGCTGCTAGTAGCAAGATGGCTGACAGCAAGACACTATCAAGAAAAACCCATTATGCATGAATAAAAAAATGCAGAGGATAGAAAAGACAAATATACTGACCTCTGCATGTTTTAATCTGTTAGTTGGTATACCCTTCTCTGGCCATTTAATAAAGTCACATGGGAAATCACTGCTAATAGTGCATCTTTAAGTCATTTACTGCCACACATCAAATATTGATTGCTTTTCTAGCAAGAAAAAACAAATTGAACACAGTTAGAAAACAAAATATTCTTCACCTCCAATATGCATCACTGGCAAAAGGCATGACCCTGAAGCTATCTGCTTACTTCAAAACAAATACACTAACGACAGTGAAAAATATATGCTGACAAATTGTGGATTGCAGAGTATGTGAGTTGGCGCAGCTAGCAGTAAAAATCATGTATAGTTTTCATAGATCCTCTGTATTCTTCAGAAGATGTTAGATTTATTGTAATGCTAAAAGATTCTGCTTTTTTTTAAGACATTGTTTTTACTTGACTTAACCTAAACCACATCTCATTTCCACGAATTACTATTCTCTTGAGAGCAAAGTATATTTCTCCTATGCTTCAATGTTCGACAGTTTCTATTTTATTTACTTGTGTTACATTTTTCTCAGTAAACTGTTCAAGTGACAATAAATGACTGTCCATTATATGATTAAAAACTACATACATGCATTATGCATTTGTATTGAAGAATACATCTGAAAAATCTAAAAATGTATTTAATTGGCAGGCAACACTGTTAAACACTAAACACTAGAACAGTGAATGAAATTAAAAATTAAATAAGTCCTGTTTTAATTAGAAAAATGCTCTATTCTATTACTTATGATGTATGAAAACATAGCTGAATTGATAAAATATCATCTGTTCTATTATTCTACAATCACTAGGTAAACAATTTGTCAATATTTATCATGCATGTCAATTTGCTAAGTGGCATAAAGAAAAGTGCTGTTTTTAAAATGAGTTACGCTGAGAAGTCATTTTAACGATCAATTGTAAGTTGCTTCCTTGCTCTATGCAGGTATTAATAGTAACAAGCATTAACAAAAAATATGTAGGGGTCTGTGACATTATCTGAAATAAGTACCATGGCAGAAAGCAAAGTGATTTACTGCTCTTCTCTGTGGCACTGACGCAAAATAAAACTTAATTAACTAATACATGCTGGGTTGGTGAGAGCAATCGGTTCTCACTATTTGAGATAAATAACTTTAACCCCTTAAGGACACGTGACATGTGTGACATGTCATTATTCCCTTTAATTCCAGAAGTTTGGTCCTTAAGGGGTTAAAACAAACTGAGCAGGGGGCTAATGAGTGGCACCTCTCGGGATAAGTATAGGGGTACTATGCTTTTGCCTAATACATTTACCTCTTATTGCGGGGGAAAAGACAGTCATCAGGCTATTGATATGCAAAGTATATGATAAGGGCATATATGCTGTTAGACAATATGACAGTCACAGGGCTGGATTAACATAGGGGCTAATGGATCTGCAGCAACGGCCATAGCCCACACACCAGGTCAATTGAAAAATAATTATTCTCTACTCCTTAAATGTTCTTGCTCTATGATTTCAGGAAGAAGGTACTGAGTATGAGAACTCAGGTGAACAAACATTGTGTGGACTGGCTGACTTTAAAATAATTAATATACAGCTTACATTGGCCAACGTGCAAATGCTCTTGCTGCTTCTATTTCTCCAACATCTTAACATCATCTTGTTATAGGACAGTGTGACATCATGTACACTTTCTGCTACCCTAGCTACATCCCTCTCTTTCTCTGTCCCACGCTGTATACAAGGAGTTATAGTAAACCCACTAGTAAGAAGGGATAGAGATGAGTGGACAACAGAGGGGATTCAGTATGATAGCTCTAGGAGAGAAACTTGGTTCAGAGGTGGAAGAGAGAAGATGACACAATGTATGTGTAGTGTAGACATCCAGTACCACCTCCACAAAATGCTTGGGAAGAAAGAATGTTATAGTGCTTTTTTGTCAGAAATATTACGTACTTAGACACATTATAATCACCAGCACTAGGGCCAATAAGCTTGTAATCCAGGACTGGAGAGTTCTTTGGTAGTCAAAGTGGTTATGTGAATCACCCTTCGCATGAGTTTGTATATGTATCTGGTGCACCATCATGGGTCTCAAATATCTGGGTTATCCTTTAGAGGGATTTGCATTTCTTATTACTCTTCTTAATAAGCTGTTGTCACCTGGGTCCAAATAATCAATCAGGACTCCTTATGGGTCTGCTCTGATTTTTGTTATGATTAAACATGTTTGAGTTTTAATGGTAAATAAGTATACTTGGCTATATAGCATAAGCATAACGTGCCAATATATAACAGAACAAATGCGTCCATCAAGTTCAGCCTTCCTCACATTTGTTTTTTGCTGTTGGAGCAACAGCAAAAAACAAATGTGAGGAAGGCTGAACTTGATGGACGCAAGTCTCTTTTCAGCTATGTAACCATGTAAAATGTGCTGGCAGGGCTTCATTATTTTCAAGACAAAAATTATTTTTGTCATAACATTTTTCCAGGCATTAAACTTAACCTAAATGCATAGTTAAAACAGCATATTAGTAGTTGAATAGCAGACGCAGAGAAAGACCTGTCAATCCTTTCAACTGATACTCATAGTCAATGAATTCTGTCTAAAAATGGACAGTATTGAACATACTGAATTTTATTTAAATGTTAAAGGGTTAAGCCAATCCTTTTGTTTTCTCTTTTTTGGGATTTTATTGTTTAAGTCTTAATCCTTTGTTGGGTCTCATTGTTAAGGTCCCCCCATAAATGTTAAACTTATTATAAAAACAACCTCAAACAAGACATTTGGGAGGCCACCACCTCCATATCCATATGCGTAAACCACAAGGAACAGGCCTACAAAACCATACTTAGATGGTACCTAACTCCCACATGCCCCATGGGTAGGTCAGACTCAGACCTATGCTGGAAACAATGCGGACACAGAGAAACATACATACACCAATGGTGACACTGCCCTAAACTGGCCCCGCTATGGGCAGAGGTCTCGAACCTGATCTCTAATTTACTCCAAGTAACCATTCCCCTAGATCCTTGGATCTGGTTCCTCTCGAAACCCTAGTACCCCTTAACCAGAGCACAAAACAAACTAATAAACAGAATGGCCCTAGCTTTGAGAAGATGAATAGCGAAACTCCGAGGTTCACCAAACATACCCACACTCCCAACGGTCATCTGTAAAACCAAGGAAGCAACGGTAAGGATAGAATCTCAGTCAAAGTCCACAAGACCTTGAAGCATTTTTATAAGAGCTGGGAACCATGGCTAAATGAGCCCTCACTATCGTAAACGACTCCCATAGCCAAATAGCCCTTAACGCACTCAGACGTAACCCTATGCTCTACACAACCGCACTACGATGGGGTGGGGGGGGACTGAGAAATCACTGCCCCGAGTGGGTGGAGGGGGGTAGAGGTGGGGGGGGAGTATAAAACCTCACATACACTTTAACCCCAGGACTGGGTCAGGGCCCACAGAACAGGGGGTGGAGCCAGCTGAGGCCAAGCACAAGGGGAGACACACAATTAACCAACTTCGCTAAAGTCCCTGGTCTAAGTCATGTCTCCAAGCAGACAAAGGAGCCAGGACCGGTGACCCATTCCTCTCCCTGGCCCACCTGTGTGAACCACAAAAGGCTAACCCTAACCATCCCCACACATAGAATTGCGACTCCAAATAGGGGCCCCCAGAGAGACTAGTTGGACCACGACCTAGACCACGAGACCACTGGTTACAATTGTTCATGTTATTGTATGTCTTTGTTTTCATTAAGTTCTGTGTATAATATGTTCTGAATGACAATGACCTGATGACAGCAAAACAACCACATCATAAGCTGGAAACTCAATAAACAGACCACCAAACACAGACCAAAGGCAACAGAGACATGCTAACCTACTATATAACTACAGCACCCTGACATCAAACTTTGTAATTGACTAAAATGAAAAAGTAAGATGCTGTATATGATCTGCCTACTAACAGTTTCCTTTCTGTAATGATACCTTTTGATTACAAATACTCAATAAATACAGAATGTAAAAAAAAAACAACCTCATACTTAGCAGAAGCCCAACACATATAGACTCCTACCATTATGACCATTTCTGAAAGCAGAAATGGTTATGGTGGTTGTTGTAACCCTTTAACTTCAGGCAGCCTCAGGATAAACACAAATATAGAAACCAGGAGTAAATCATTCTTTTTAATTTGTGCTCCAAACCCACCGCCAGTTCTTTTAATGGAGGAGAACATCATTACCATTTGACACATCTCTTTACATCAATCACTCCAATATTATCCAGTAAAAAAAAAAAAAAAATCACATTATAATTATACTATGGTCTAAGATTAAAAAAAATATTTATCACTTGCCATGCAAAATGCTGGCTATAAATTGCACCATTTGGCAGCCTTACAAATGAAATTCTATTCCCCTACTTAGTTTTTTAAGAAGTTGCTTTCCAAAAATGGTACAATATTCTCCCACCGTGCTCTATATACTTATTTATGAAATTACACAATTGTAAGATATAAGACAATGCGAAATGGGAAGAAAACAAAATATGCTGTACCAAACACTTGGTTTAAGAACATTACATTCATAATAACAAAGTAATATGGAGAGAGTTATACAATGGAAGAATTGCAGACGCAGTCAGAATACTCTGTATTGAGTTTAGTTTTAATATTTGTGATGCTAAATTAAATTTCTCAGTTTTGTATTTCTAACACATGCTGTGCTTTAAAAATGTTTGCCATCAAGCAGGAATATAGTATGCAAAAGGGTAAACATTTAAAGTTAAATGAAGCAAAAATGATTGAGCAATCTGCAGCTGCATATTAATGCCAACATAAATGCTTAATATCTATGTTATGAAATGTTATCCACAATATATTAAAATACAGATGTTTTTTCAAAATGTTTACCCCCATCCTTGCTACTACCATGCAAGCAATCAGAGCTGAACCCAAATTGCATCATCACATAAAAAAAAATATGTTCATCAATTTACATAGAAGTAAAGCATTGTTACTGTACATTAACTTTTTTAAAGGTGGTTTTGTTAATATTCAATTTTTCTTTTTTTATAGTATGTTTTAAGTGTATTTGATATGTTCAATAAAATTATAGCAAAAATAAATGCAGTGACTCACACTATTAAAATGTTTAATAGAATATAGACTGCCAATATCTGTTGCTTCGATGGTTAGTTATAAATTATTATCGATCATTCGTGCTGTGGGTGCATATTTTACACAAATGCCTATACTTTTGAATATATGAGACGTATGCGAGGCAAGTACCATACGAAAAAAATCTGGGTTATGTGCTTATCCTACTTTAGTAAATTAACACTGGGTGACAATGTTGAAATTGAAGGCCAATGTAATAAATTCTTATCCATTTACCAATAAAAGGTGTCAATGAGAAAAACATTTAGGTATATTTTCTGCTTGTTATGTAGAGAGATACAATGTTTTCCTTAAGTCATTTAAAAAAAAACAAAAAACTAGTATACTTTCGAATAAAAAGTTGCCATTTATTTTAGCATTACTGTTTGAGTTACATAGCTGAAAAGAGACTTACGTCCATCAAGTTCTGCCTTCCTCACAAGCGTTTTTGCTGTTGATCCAAAAGAAGGCAAAAAACCTAGTCTGATGAGATTCCAATTTTGCAGCAAACCTAGGAAAAAAATTGTTTTTGACCCCAAAATTGCAGTCAGATGTCTCCCTGGATCAATCAGCTATTACCCCACTAATTAGAAATTATATCCCTGTAGGTTGTGTTTTTGTAAGTATTTATCCAGTTGCAGTTCAAACATCTGTATGCAGGGCCAGATTAAGAGCCCAGTGGGCCTGGTGCTGACAATTATGATGGGCCTAATTACAAAATCTTATTGACCAACAACACTAAAACAGCCCTACCTCCTAAGCATCATGTATCTGAACGAGATGGTGCTGGAGGGAAACTCATAGGATGCAGTTATGAGAAAACACATACCCTATGCTAATCTCACGCTTTTATCTTTCAAGCAAACCCGTCCTATACCATACCCCCTAACAGCAGTGTCCAGTAAAGCAGGAAGTCTATGGATGGGGTAAAAGGGTGGGCCACTGACACAAATCACATAACCAGAACTGCCAAAAAGGGCGAACATACACAAAAAGGGGACATGTCTGTGTCCCCATGTCTCACAGTCCCTCAGTGTCTGTGTCCCTATGTCTCCCAGTGTCCCCATGTCACTAGGACACTAGGGGACATTGAGAGACATTGGGATACTGGGAGACATGAGGACACTGAGATACTAGGGAACACTGGGAGACCTAGGGACACTGAGAATCTTGGGGACACTGGATGACTATGAGATGTGAGGGGACACTGGGAGACATGGGGCACTGAGACACTGTGATACATAGGGGACACTGTGATATATAGGGGACACAGGAGACTCAATAAAGACCTGGGTACAAGTCAAAACATTGCAATAAACCTGCTTAAATCTATCTCAGTGAGTGCTTGAGATTTTTTTCTTTTATACTAGGAGACACTGAGACACTTGCGGGCACTGTGTGACATGTGGACACTGGGATACTAGGGGATTCTGAGAGACTAGGGCTACTGAGACACTATGGACACTGGGAGACACCAGGGACACTGGGAGACATGGGGCACTGAGAAACTCTGATACATAAGGGACACTGTGATACATGATACATAGGGGACACTGGAGACTTGAATAGATTTCCAGATAATGGTTTGTACTGGCCCCGAATATATTTTTAAAATGTTATCATATCCCCTCTGAGGCACCCTTTTTCCAAACTAAAGAGATTACAATTTTTTAACCTTTCTTCGTAATGCTCCATTCCTTTTATCAATTTTGTAGCTCATCTCTGCACTTTTTCTAGTGCCATGATATCCTTCTTTAGAACAGGTGCCCAAAATTGCACAGCATATTCAAGGTGTGGTCTTACCAGTGATTTATTAAGAGGCAAAATTATATTTTCATCCCGAGAATTTATGTCCCTATTTATACATGACGAAACCTTACTGGCCTTAGCAACTGCAGATTGACATTGCATATTGCTGCCTAATTTGTTGTCTAAAACAATTTACAAATCCTTCTCATGTGTGGTTATCCCTAATTCACTACCATTAAGGGTGTAAGTTGCTTGTGCATTATTGACCCCGAAGTGCATTAATTTGCATTTCTCTACATTCAATTTCATCTCCATTTAGTGCCCAGTCCCCCAATCTATCCAAATCCCTCTGCAGAAAAGCAATATTCTGCTCACATTTTATTACTTTACAAAATTTTGTGTCATCTGCAAACACTGAAACTTGGCTTTCAATGCCTATTTCAAGATCATTTATAAATATGTTAAATAGAAGTGGTCCCAAAACAATATAGGAATGGCATCTGCCTTCCTCCATTCCTCCGGTGCAATACCTGAAACAAAATAATCTTATTTCCCCACTTAGCTCCTTAAATACTCATGGGTGAATACCGTCAGGCCCCGGAGCTTTATTTACATTCATTTTCTTTAACTGCTGTAGCACCTTGTCTTGAGTCATCCAATCACAAGTTATCTGCAAGTTTTTTGCAGCAATCATTTGCATATCTCTTGCCATAGGATCCTCATTAATATATACTGAATAAAAATTGTTATTTAAAATGTCTGCCTTTTCCTGGTCTTCATTAGCTAACAGACCTATCTCTGTTTCCAGTGTACCTACACTTTCATTTTTATTTTTTTTTAGAATCGATGTACTTGAAAAAAAAATGTTGAGCTTAGTTTTGCATTCTTTGGCTATCAATTTCTCATTTTCTAGTGTAGCCACTTTAATTGCCTTTTTGCAAGCATTATTGGCTTCCTTATATCTTATATAAGATGCCTCTGATTTGTCTGCTTTAAATGCCCTTTTATTATTTTTAATCTCTTGTTTTACTTCTCTACTAAGCCACATTGGTTTCAATGTGTTTCTTTTATAATTATTACCCAATGGTACAGTAATATAATTCAGGAGAATCCCATAAATGAGTGACAGTAGGTGGAAATACAAAAGTCCACTTTATTGAGAAAAAAGTACACAATAGTGCAACATGCACAATGTATACAGAATAATAAAATAGTTTAAAGTAAATACACAGTCAAATTGGCCAAGAATCCCTAAGGCTAGCAGCTATAAACATACAGGAAACTTGAATTATAGTAAGGTGCCAAGTGCTAAAGTGCAGGATGCAGAATACTAGTAATACTGCTCCATGAGCTGGAAACAGCACTAGGTACACCAATACTACAAAATAAAGTGCATGCAGGAAAAAAGACTGCCATACCAAAAGTACAGGGATCTGGTAGATGCTCAACGCGTTTCGTCGGTATCGACTTCCTCAGGAAACGCGTTGAGCATCTACCAGATCCCTGTACTTTGCCATATGTTAAATAATCTGAAAATATTGGCCAAATTAAAAGAAATGGAAAACCTATGCTGTTCAGCATTTTTGCCTACATTGTACAATATTTTCATCGCCACAATTTAGGGAAATAAACCTCCGCTCCAGACTCCACTTGACTCAGAAGTCACTGAAGATAGACCTCTTTGGAAAATCTTATCCTTGGTGACTCTTCTCTTACAAAGAAACATAGACTGTGATGGCAGATAAGAATCATTTGGCCCATCTAGTCTGCCCAATTGTATAAATACTTTCATTAGTCCCTGGCCTTATCTTATGTCTAGGATAACCTTATGCCTATCTCACACATGCTTAAATGCCCTCACTGTGTTTAGCTTTACCACTTCAACTGAAAGGCTATTCCATGCATCCAGTACCCTCCCAGTAAAGTAATACTTCCTGATATTATTTTTAAACCTTTGCCTCTTTAATTTAAGACTATGTCCTCTTGTGGTAGTTTTTCTTCTTTTAAATGTAGTCTCCTCTATTACTGTGTTGATTCCCTTTATGTATTTAAATGTTTCCATCATATCTCCCCAGTCTCGTATTTCATAGAAACATAGAATGTGACGGCAGATAAGAACCATTCGGCCCATCTAGTCTGCCCAATTTTCTAAATACTTTAATTAGTCTCTGGTCTTATCTTATAGTTAGGATAGCCTTATGCCTATCCCATGCATGCTTAAACTCCATTACTGTGTTAACCTCTACCACTTCAGCTGGAAGGCTATTCCATGCATCCACTACCCTCTCAGTAAAGTAATACTTCCTGATATTATTTTTAAACCTTTGTCCTCTTGTTGTAGTAGTTTTTCTTCTTTTAAATATAGTCTCCTCCTTTACTGTGTTGATTCCCTTTATGTATTTAAATGTTTCTATCATATCCCCCCGTTCTCGTCTTTCCTCCAAGCTATACATGTTAAGATCCTTTAACCTTTCCTTGTAAGTTTTATCTTGCAATCCATGAACCAGTTTAGTAGTAATTTACTGAACTCTCTCCAAAGTATCAATATCCTTCTTAAGATATGGCCTCCAGTACGGCATACAAGACTCAAAGTGAGGTCTCACCAGTGTGCTGTACAATGACATGAGCACACTCTCACCTTACACTGTGTGCTTGTTCCACACACCACTTTTACCAGCTTATTTTGACACAGGCATCTCATCCATCTCTCTCCTTCCCTTTGATATGCTGTTATTTTTTATTCGGTATCTTTACTCCTTACTCATATATTGTAAGCTCATAAGCAGGGCCTTCTTCACCTCCTGTCTCTGTTCATTTTTGAATGTCATTTTCTTGTTGTCAAATATCCCCATTCTATGAATGTAAAGTGCTTCTGAGTGTGTTTGCTCTGTATAAATGCTAGTAATAATAATAAGAGGAAGAGGGAGCAAGATCAACAGGCAAGTGTACAGGAAAGCTGTAAGTTGATACATAGGAGTGTGATGTGGTTTGTGGAGCCACTCATTATGGCATTTATTTAATATTTTTGAATAAACTTTTCAAATGATGCAAGATTTACAGACAAACTTGAAAAAAAAATGTTTTTTTTTTAAATGCTAAAATATTTAAAAAAAAATATGATATATAAACACATAAAAAGCTTATCAAGTTATATTAAATAAATAACTATTTACAATAAAAAAGTCAGACAAATGTAACAAATTTAAAGATGCACTGTCACTCTCCCCCCATATAATTTCACTGAAATTCCAACCCTGTCAAAAGATATACTATGGCCAAATAGGGACTATTGTTCTTATGCGTGACACTGGGCAGAGGTACCGCCATTAAGCCATGTCATTTCTCCAAACCGTCACCAATGATGGCTGCTGGGAATTTAGCTCTACCAATGGAGGATCTTGCACTTTTGCAAAATCTGCCATAGATTTCACTGCGTGTGCAAGAGTACAGCAATGGCATTGGATACTGGCAGATGACGCACCAGGAGCAGAAGAGGACCAGCAGGAAGACAATGGTGGCACCCGTGAATAACAGGTCCAGGTAAGTAAAACTCACCTTTGCTTGCTCACTTTTGTTTGCACCCCGACCATCAGACCCAAAGAGGAGATGTTACCATCAAGAGGTATTTGCAAATTATTCAAAGTACGCAGACAGCGGCAGGGATGCTACAGCCATGCCTAAAAAAGATGAGTTGTAGGGGACTTCTTAAAGTATTGAAGATAATTAGGAACATCCTATGGTGGAATGCAGGCTGATCCACAAGATTGAAGCTGTCTTTGAAAAAATGAACAGAAAATTTGCTGAATGTTATGAATAGTAGTATTAAATATGTGGCACATAGAATTGGTAACTGCAAAGAACAAGTTAAGGAAAATAGATGGGGAATGAGGTTGCTACAATTTCTTGCTTTATTTTATTGGTAGTGTGTTAGCCAGTTAACTAAATGAGAATAAAATAACACAATGAAAGACAACTATTTTGCAAGCTTAGTATCCTGAAAATCTTCTAATTATCCCTCTTTAGTTAGCCAATGAAGATATACCTTACATTTTTGTTTTTGTAATGTTATTCTCATTACTTAATTGTATCAGTGTTTCCATTTCATGTAAACTGTAAATGTTTTAATAGATGATTATTATAAGTAGTAATAGTGCTGCTACTAATAATCTTTATGTGTGTTTTCATCCCAAAGGGTATTTAAAACAGTTTGTGCATATTTTTTATTTTAACCAAAGTGACAGCTGATTAACAGACATTACTGTGTACCATTAGACAAATTTTTCTTGTAAAATTAAAATTCTTCAGATGATGCTGAAGTCAATAAGCAATCACAGAACCTAGTAGACATACTTCTTCAAAGAGAGAATACAGTATTGATTTTTTATGCAAATATAGAAATGTTCCTTCTACTGCTACTGTCAGCAAATATCCTTTAAATATGCCTTAAATGTGCCACCAAAATGCTGCTTTCCATTTTCTTGTGTGATACACACTATATGACATTGGAATTCCATTTTTACTCAAGAAGCATATCACTGGTCAATCTCAATGAAAAATCATATTATACAAATTCTTAAAAGGAATACTCCATGGATTTTATTAAAATTATTAACATCAAATTATTATTTAACAATTTAGTATATATACCGCCAGAGAAAAACAGCCTGAAAAAAGATACAGATGTGCTGATTTCAGCCATTGCAAATACACCATTCAGATATGACAGACCCAGTCAAAAGTCAGAACTTTGGCAAGTTGAAGTGCTTTATATGTCTGGACTGTTCTTTGGTAAATCTTTAGTTTGTTTACTGTTCCACTGATTCTGCTTGTCCTCCAAATATATTGGTTTGGCCACTGGTCCCCTGTTTTTGCCTTTAAAATCTCTTTAGATTTTGGCACAGTATTGTCTTGCTAAGTGTGGCCACGTTCTGTAGTCTGGCTATGACATGTTGTATCTGCGTTCTTCTGCCCTTCCTCTGCTAAATCTGACCAAACATGCCCAAGACCCAGAATTAAGATGATTGTGCTGGGCGTATGCTAAAATATAATGGAGCATTATGAGATTTGAGCCGAGGGACACAAAAGTATACTGGGAAAATTACACTTGACAAATAAAGTGAAGCTTATTATAATTCCCACCACTTTGCAATATTTTTCAAATTGAGGAAAAATATATTAGACAAAGTACTTTGCCATGTGTATTTTGAGAAAAAAAAGAAAAGAAGAAAAAAAAAAGGATGGATTCAGAGAAAAATTGATTTAGGAAAAGGAAGTCTGGCGTGACACTGCTGCTTTAATAATTTTAAGGTGCATGTTTAATAATTTTAAGGCCATGTTTTGGAAAACCAATTGTGTCCAAAACATAACATTTTAGACTAATAATATTTTATTACATACTATGTCAATCTGTAACAATATCTATATTTGTATATTCTAGCAGAGCTGGGGTTAAAAATAAAACTAAAAATAGTAACAGTACTGCTATTTCTTCCCAGTCACTAAAATGGCTATTTCCCATGATGATGGGGCCAGAATATCCTGGATGGGGGGTAAACTGGCTTGTCCTCCCCATGCTCCCACCCATCTGCATTAAGGGGAGTCTAAAGTTTAATGGGGCACTATAGTGTTTGGAACACAAAAGTCTATTGCTGAAACTATAGTTTTAAAACCACCGTATAGGGGGTCGGCACCCCTTAATTGGGGTCTGAAAGGTGATTGGCTGACATCAGAATTGATTATCTCAGCCAATGCAATGCTTTCTCATAGGAAAGCATTGTATTGGCTGAGATCATTAATTCTGATGATCTCAGCCAATGAGGCTGGGCGGGAGCTAAGTTAAACACTGCCCTGGCAAATTGAATCAATGCATCTCTATGGGAAAAGTTCAGTGTCTCCATGCAGAGCATGAGGACGCTGAATGTTAGTGCTGCACACTGTGCGGCACTATCCCAGGAAGTACCACTATTGACCTTCTGAGGAGTGGCCACTAGAGATGTTCCTAAGCTGTAATGTAAACTTTACTTTAAAAGCCTGCAGGGACTAACTACAGTGCCTTGCAAAAGTGTTCACCCCCTTGACTTTTTACCTATTTTGTTACATTACAGCCTTAAGTTCAAAGTTTAATTAATCTGAATTTTATGTGATGGATCAGAACACAACAGTCTAAGTTGGTGAAGTGAAATGAGAAAAATATATCCATAAAAATATTTTTTTAGAAATAGAAAACAGAAAATTGGCATGTGCGTATGTATTCACCCCTTTTGTTATGAAGCCCATAAAAAGCTCTGGTGCAATCAATTACCTTCAGAAGTCGCATAATTAGTGAAATGATATCCTCCTGTATGCAATCTTAGTGTTATATGAACTGTCATTACATATGCACACCTTTTTTGAAAGGCCCCAGAGACTGCAACACCTAAGCAAGAGGCACCACTAACCAAACACTGCCATGAAGACCAAGGAACTCTCCAAACAAGTAAGGGACAATGTTGTTGAGAAGTACAAGTCAGGGTTAGGTTATAAAAAAGTATCCAAATATTTGATGATCCCCAGGAGCACCATCAAATCTATCATAACCAAATGGAAAGAACATGGCACAACAGCAAACCTGCCAAGAGACGGCCGCCCACCAAAACCCACGGACCGTGCAAGGAGGGCATTAATCAGAGAGGCAGCACGGAGACCTTAGGTAACCCTGGAGGAGCTGCAGAGTTCCACAGCAGAGACTGGAGTATCTGTACATAGGACGACAATAAGCCGTACGCTCCAAAGAGTTGGGCTTTATGGCAGAGTGGCCAGAAGAATCCCATTACTTTCATTAAAAAACAAAATGGCATGTTTCAGTTTGCGAAAAGGCATGTGGGAGACTCCCAAAATGTATGGAGGAAGGTGCTCTGGTCTGATGAGACTAAAATTTAACTTTTCGGCCATCAAATAAAACGCTATGTCTTGCGCAAACCCAGCACATCACATCACCCAAAGAAAACCATGCCCACATGCATCATGCTGTGGGAATGTTTTTCAGCAGCTGGGACTGGGAAACTGGTCAGAGTTGAGGGAAAGATGGATGGTGCTAAATACAGGAATATTCTTGAGCAAAACCTGTACCACTCTGTGCTGGATTTGAGGCTAGGACGGAGGTTCACCTTCCAGCAGGACAATGACCCCAAACACACTGCTGAAGCAACACTTGAGTGGTTTAAGGAGAAACATGTAAATGTCTGCCTAGTCAAAACCCAGACCTTGAAGGAGCTGGAGCAGATTTGCAAGGAGGAATGGGCACAGTGGCAAGATGTGGCAAGTTCATAGAGACTTATTCAAAGCGACTTGGAACTGTGATTGCTGCAAAAGGTGGCTCTACAAAGTATTGACTTTAGGGAGGGTGAATAGATATGCACATTGACGTTTTCTGTTATTTTGCCCTATTTGTTGTTTGCTAGACAATTAAAAAAAAAAAAAACACATCTTCAAAGTTGTGGGCATGTTCTGTAAATTAAATGATGCAAATCCTCAAACAATTCATGCTAGTTCCAGGTTGCGAGGCAACAAAACACAAAAAATACCAAGGGGGTGAATACTTTTGCAAGGCACTGTATATTCACCCGAACAATTACAATAGGCCTTTTAACAATGGGGAATAGTCATGTCACTGCCCATCCATGTAGCCACACATGGACAGTGGACCAAATTTATATTAATTTCAAAACTATCAACATAATATGTATTTGTAGCACAACATTCATATTGCATAACTAGAAGGTAAAATATTTTTTGTGTATAGAGCATTGTCCAGGAATACTGCAAAATTTATTTTATGCAAATATACACCATTTTATCATTTGTCATATATTGTGTCATTCCCACATACAGTAAGTAGACTCACCAAGCATCTGTCATTTAAGAGGCACCGCAAACTGCTATTGCAGCCTGCAAAGAATCCATGTATACAAATATAATAAACATACGTATATACTCGAGTATAAGCCGACCCGAATATAAGCCGAGGCCCCTAATTTTACCCCAAAAAACTGGAAAAACTTATTGACTTGAGTATAAGACTAGGGTGGGAAATGCAGCAGCTTGTACTTGTAAATTTCTAAATAAAATTAGATCCTAAAAAAATTGTTAATTGAATATTTATTTACAGTGTGTGTATATAATGAATGCAGTGTGTATGTATGAATGCAGTGTGTGCGTATGAATGCAGTGTGTGCATATGAATGCAGTGTGTGTGTATGTGTGCAGTGTGTGTGTGTATGTGTGTATGAGTGCAGTGTGTGTGTATGAGTGCAGTGTGTGTATGAATGCAGTGTGTGTATGAGTGCAGTGTGTGTTTGAGTGCAGTGTGTGTATGAATGCAGTGTGTGTGAGTGCAGCGTGTGTGTATGAGTGCAGTGTGTGTGAGTGCAGTGTGTGTGTGTATGAATGCAGTGTGTGTGTGAGTGCAGTGTGTGTGTATGAATGCAGTGTGTGTGTGCAGTGTGTGTGTGTGTGTGTGTGTGTGCAGTGTGTGTGTGAGTGCAGTATGTGTATATGAATGAAGTGTGAGTGTGTGTGATGCAGTGTGTGCTTGTGTATGTGTTGGTGGGGGGTGGGCATTTTGATTATTGTTTTATTAATTAATTATTATTATTAATATTTATTATATTATATTATTAATTAGTATTATTTATTTGTAAATTATTATTTTAATATTATTTTTTTATTATTTTTATTTTATAAATATTATTTTATTATATTAATATTTTTTTTTCCGTCCCCCCTCCCTGTTTGATACATGGCAGGGAGGGGGGCTCTCCTTCCCTGGTGGTCCAGTGGCATTGGTAGTTCAGTGGGGGGAGGGGAGCTGGCGGAGAGCACTTACCTCTCCTGCAGCTCCTGTCAGCTCCCTATTCCTCCGCGCCGGTCCGTGCAGCTTCTCTGTCAGCTCACACTGTAAGTCTCGCGAGAGCCGCACTATGACCCCGCGGCTCTCGCGAGACTTACACTGGGAGCTGACCGAGGTGCTGAACGGACCGCCGCGGAGGAGGAGAGAGCTGACAGGAGCTGCAGGAGAGGTAAGTAAGATCTCTGCAGCCCCCACAGCCCCCTGTCTGTATTATGGTAATGCAATTTGCCATAATACAGACAGTGACTCGAGTATAAGCCGAGTTGGGGTTTTTCAGCACAAAAAAATGTGCTGAAAAACTCGGCTTATACTCGAGTATATACGGTAGTTTGTACCTACACAAGACAATGGTAAATGTGACTTTATTGGCCAAATTTTATTTTTCATTGTGTGTAAATATGCAATTGGGATGGAAGGGGTTAAATAAAGTACTAAACAATGCAGCACTATATTCTCCGATTAAAAAATAAACTTACAATAACACTCAAAACTGTGAGAACGAAAAAGTTCTAAAAAATATATTTCAAAACTATAATATGCAGACTGTGCAAAGCTTCTTCAAATAAAAAAGCAAAAATTAAAACAAAGAGTCCAAGTTGAATTACTGAACTAAGTGTAGCAAACTTTTTTCAAGGTTTCCTGTTGCCCAAGGGCAAGTCAGAAATGTTGAAGATGCACTCACTCCATAAGCTATTTGGAAGATTTGTGAGCACATGCTCTGGGGAAGCTGTAACATTCTAATGTTAAATTTAACGTATGTTAATTTATTTCCACTGTTTTGATAAGTTATGCTTGCTAGTTGACATAACACTCAGAAACAGAAAAGACTGTTCTGAAACAATATGTTTTTACGTGTTATTAAGTTGAAATAAATAATACTCTGCCTGTAGTCTCAAAAATGATATACAAAACTAAAAATTCAACATAACCTAGAAAATTCTTGAAATGCCTCCAAAGGTTACAAAAATGCTTTCCAGCACAATTTCCTATGGGTTTCTTGACTAGATTGACTGCCAGCAACCTTATTTGATGATCCTTCAGTTACAGACATGCTCAGCGAACTGATGAACAGTTGAAATCACTGGAGTGAGTTTAGCAGCAATTGACATCTCTTGTGGGCATCATTCAACATTTTCTGTTGTAAGAGTACTTTAAGGAAAAGAATAGGGATATCATGAAATGTTGCTAGAATTTCAGAGCATACAAACAAACTATTATCATTCTCTGATGATCAAATCTTCCGGCAGAAAAGAGTCTTTGCTGAGGGTGAATCATTGTGATCTGCATGTGTGTTCAATTATTGCAGCTGAGGAATAATTGGGAGGAAAAAAAAATTTAAAAAAATCACATGAAATCTCTTTATTTTTGATTTTTTTTTTCAGAAGCTTTCACAATTGCATAGCTTCAATTAATCATACTTCCCAAGGAACACTTCTGTTAACAACTGACTTAGCCTCAAAGGTGACACATACAGAATTCTACATCAGTGTGACCAAGATGATCTGTCATAAACAGTTTCCTGCGTGATTTTCTAAAGATGTACAATACAGCCAAGTTTATCCAAATGAGTATAAGTTAGATTATTTTTCCAGATGAAAGCTTAAAAATATTATTTTTTTGGCAGGAAAAGTGTACTTTTTTATCCATCGTGATGCATAGTTTTAGCTCTGAAATGCTGAGGATGAATATAAATCATAAAGTGATTTTGATTACTCATTTGCAGGACAAATCCTTAGGGTTCAACTCAGAAGGTGCCTTTGCCAAGTAAGAAAACACTTTTTTTTTGTCATTGCATTAGATCAGGAGAAATGTACTTTACTCTCGGCTAGCACAGACAATGCATTTTATTCATCAAATGCAATGGTTCTTGACATTGAGGAGTTGACATGGAGTATTAACCACAAGTTGACCCTAGGCAGCTGCTTGAGGCCCAGGAGTTACACAGAGGCCATGGAACCATGAATTTGCTTGGCCCCTTTAATAATAAAGGGGGAGCCCAAACTGGTAACCTGCCTAGGTCCCCATGAGATGCAGATATGTAAGGTTAAAAATAATGTAAGACATGAGTAGGGTAAAGAAGGTTAAGGTTTTGAGAGGGTTTAACATCAGTGCGACAGTAGTCATCATCACCGGGGATGAAAGTGAGATATTTTTCATGTTTTGTCACCTTGTGCCCATTATAGGTGCAGGGTGTGTATAATGTATTTATTTGTTTTTAGTTATATTCATCCCTCTTCTGTTGTCTTATTGTTTTCCAGGAACACATCCAGACCAGTGCTTGCCATGGCACTCCCTTAAATCTCTCATGCTGTCCATGCCCTTGTTATTGTGTGTCCCCACCCTTTCTTGTAAACACTACTGCATTCACACTAATGTAATTAAGATAGGTAGTATAATTGTTTAGTTGTCCAAGTCCTTGCTACTATTGGTTGACTTAGGATATGTAGTGTAATTGGCTACTATCCCAAGTCCATGCTGCTGTTGATTGACTTGGGCTCCCTGTGCTGTTTGTTAGAGGGTAACGGTGGAGGACCTGCAGTGCAACTTTGTGTACAACTGTAACCCTATCGTATGTAAGTGAGGCTGTGGGGTATAAGTAGATGTGCTGTTTTCAATCAAGCCGAGTCTGCTAAGTCCTTTTGAAACTGTGTGTCCTGTGTGGATATGTTCAGGGATCCCAGTAACAGAGTCTTCAGGCCTGTTGGCCCACTGCATTGTCCCTATAGCACAGGATAATTCCAAAAAGCTAGCCCTGATAGCCACAAGTGGCTTTATAAAAGCAGTAGCTAAAGGAGCTGGAATCACTATAGGCAGAGGTCTTGATACCTGTTTGGGTGAGGAACTGAAGAGGCAAGATTCGGGGACTGGGTCTGAAGTGCTCCAAAGTCCCTGATAGCGGTGAGAAAATAGACTTGGCAGAGGTACTTGGTCATAGTATGGGAGTTACAACACAATCAGAGTTAGACTATGCTGGGTGTTTTAAATGGCTTAAAAGCTTGAGAGGGGTCAGAGTTGTAATCTAAGGATTGCTAAGGATTATTACATGGGGTCCAATTTAGTATTTGGGTACAGAAGGTGTTTAGGATTATTGGGTTACATTTAGAATTCGGATGTAGAGGATATTTAGTTTTTAATAGGAGTTTAACCTAGGATTAAGGTAAAGGATTTCTCATGTTTATGCTTTTAGTGCATAAATTTTAAATCTTGGGTCTAAGGTTTTGTTTAGGATTTGGGAAAGGTTACATTTAGGATTAGGGAAAAAGACTGTTTAGGGCATGTGGAATGTAAATGTTTATTTGGACTACTCACCCACATATGATTGATAGGAAAGCTATAGGAGCTGTTATGCAGTGGGCATCACTCATTGCTGTCCCGCTCCTCCTGCAAGGCATTTCTTTGGAGAGAGGCTGTTAATGGGCAGGTGGGGAGTGATGCTTTTCATCTTGTGTTCTGCCTTACACACATACAGTGCTAGAGCTGGGGCAGAACTGGCTTCTACATCCTCTATATCTGTTTCTGCAGCTCTGCTATCAAGCATAGTATACCGACTGGACTACAGAGGACACTGGCCAAGGCTCCCACCAGCCCAAAAATGTACATTATAGTTTTTGAAAACAGGAGCCCCCTACAGGACATGCACCTGGTTCCTGGTAGGATATCTATAGTACTAAATCATTGTTAGTGTTTAAAGGAACTTACCACTGGCCCCAAATGGGGGGAAATAATCACTGTTTAGAATATGTATACCCCCAATAAACACATGCATGAATTTTTCATTTGGATATTTGTTAAAATAGCTTGCAAATGCTGCAGAGCTTATGAGCTGCAGGCTTAGAAAGCCTTCCTCTTTGTTCCTAGGAGAGACTTTTAGTCTGTTCACAGGGAAATAACCAATCAGTGACTTCTCATTGAGAAGCCTCTGCATGGGTGCATACAAGCACAGGCGTGCCTAGTCTAATCTGAGGTCTGTGTAGGTGTAACGAGAATATACCCCAACACGCAGGATTCAGCTAAACAGAAGACAACACAGAGGGGAGATACTTCTACCAGACCTTAGAGTGGCCGGACTCGACGTATATAGGAGAAGTACAGAGTCAGGAACGATCCGAGGTCAAGGGCACAAAGAGACAGCGTAAACTAGGACTAGCCGGGGTCTGGTACACAGTAAACAGCAAGCTGGCAAACAGAACAGATAAGGATAAAGAGATAACGTAGTCAGAAAACAAAGCCAAGGTCATGTACGAAGGAACACAACTGAACACAACAAGCGCTAAAGGGAACTAAAACAGAAACCATGATATGGCAAGGAACCAAGGGAAAAAGGTGAGTATAAATAACTAAACATCTATTTTGATTGGTCTCTGTCATCTCCACGCCCCCAAAAGGTAAGTGTATGGGGAGTGTGGCATGACAGGGACCAATGGGAGGCCTTTTCCAATTTAGGCTCCCACTGTCCCTTTAAGAGCGCGCCTGAGACCCGCGGCACGCTCTTAGAGTCAGGCGGGACACGTGATCGCTTCTCGCGGTCACTGCCCGCCTTCCTGTTCCTGCCATCGGATGAGCCGCGCTGGCCCCTGGAAAGGGTAAGTACCGCTACAGTAGGAGGAGGCAGACATGCTCCAGTAGAGCATGCCTGTCACTTCCGTTAGCTTAGAGGTTCTAACGGAAAGAGTCTTCAATCCTCAGCCAGGGGTAGTTAATTGACATCCAAGGGAGTGTTCCCTAGTTAAATTATCAAAGTTCTGATTTCTCATAAAAAAACTTTTATTATTTATAAACTGGGGTAAGCATAGGATACTCCTCACCCAAAGCTGAAGCGCTTTTGGGGTGTGGAGTGGTCCTTTAATCGTTTGATATTATTTAAATAATATTTTGAGAAAATAGCATTGTCATCTCCCAATGCTATGTTTGATGGGATGTGGCTAAGCGTCGATCATCCTACTCTTTCCCTTTCTTGTATCCTGGAATGATCAAGATGTGTTCAAGAGTGGTCAAGAAGGAATCCTTTAGGAAATTATGGAGTAAAATGAGGGTTACTCCTGCCCACATCTCCTGCAAGTTGCTGCTTACCGTTTGTACCTTCTCAAAATATACTGTTTGTATGATGATCCAAAGCTTCTAAGTGTTATTTTATACCATATGAACAGTTGATTCTGAGGTGCTATAATGTGATTTAAATTGTTTTCTCTCTCTTTTTTTTGAGGATTTCTAACCATTAACATGCTGTCATTTATGGTTTGTGATTTTCTGCTGTTTTAATACATATATGAGCATTGGTGGTTATGCTTGTAGAGGGGTTGATATAAAAACTTCAGGTCATAACTCTTCTTTCTATAACACTGTCAGAGAACGTGCTGCGTATGCACCCAGCACAATTTTATTTTGAGCTTAAAATTAATTTACATGATGTTATTCCAGTTGAGGAGATCTTCAGATCTCCCCCAACCAGCTCATGACTGGGCCGGTACAACACTGAAGGTTTCTTTGCATGACTTGGGCCCTTACAGGGTTAATAATAATACCACACTGACAGTAACCTAATTTGGTATTTTTTAATATATAATTGTAACGGCATGGGGCAGCTTCAAGCATCTGTCTCAAGCTAACCTACAACAATATGTTAAGCTGAATTTCTTTCAAGTTCATTTTTTAGCTGAAGTTTACTGGATAGACTTCAAGAAATTGTGAGTTGTTTGATACAATTACAATCTTCTATGAGAGCAGTTGCTGTAAGTCCCAAATTGTTCCTGGTTGTAGCACCTGTAATAAAGTTACAATTTATCTCTGCATGGTATCCAGCATCTTAAAAGCAAGATTAAATATGATGTCAGAATAAGACGTTCTTTGCCTCCACTAGAACTGAACTTCCAGCAGACAGTCTCTAAGGAGAAATTAAAAAAAATGTTGCAAAGTACAGTGATTCTAGAGCAAAGCTGTGGGAGATATTGGGGAAAACTGCACAGTCACATAGAACTTGTACAGATAAAATAACAAGCTAATTAACCCCTAAAGGAATTATGACATATGCCATCTTCGCAATCTGGTCCCTAATGACTCTGCACCAGCAAAGCATGTTCTGTTTGTCTAGCATCAGCAGTTCTATATAGTCACTAAATGAGCAGGGCCTTTAGTTTTGATATTGAATCTCAAATCACTAGGTCACTATTTACGTATGTACGTTATACTTGCACTGAACAATATAGTAATACTGCTACTACTACTCTAAGCAGATGATTAAAATATTCTTACATTTTTGCTATATTGTCATCATTCAGACATGAATGATGGACAATTTAAATCATCCATTGGAATTAGCAATGATTGATAACATTGAAAATGCATATTTATGATTTAATCAGAGATTCTAGTTGCATGTGGGAACTATAGTGGCTTGGTCACAAAGTGATGAATAATCGATTGCATTACAGTTGACAGCAGTAGGATCAGCAACAACAGACAAATGTAACACCTTCACATTTACAGATGAAGAAAAATATTATGAGGATACGCTAGGCAAATTTGTGGTCATAGATGTAGTGATATGTGTGAAAGAAGCTTTCTAAATGATGCCACAGAATCCAAACTTGAAAGTAAATTCTCTGATAATGGTGGAATGTGTTACTTAAGAGACCAGTTAGTTATGGGATGCAGAAATGTACCAGTTAAAAATACTTGTTCAGAAAACAATCTGGTACTGGCAAAGGCTGTATATATATATACCTTGTTTACCCCCAGGAGGCAGGTTTAGGAGAGGGGACATACGTTCAAATACGTACACATGGGCCCGAACTGCAATTTCTGCCTGTACAAACGATTAACAGTGATGAGTGCACTTTACCTATTGTGTGTATAAATATAAGTGTTTTGTTTGTATACTTTTTCCTTTTAAAAGATTTTCAAATCTGAAACAGAATATTTAAATAAGCTTAACTTTCTTAAGAAAACCTAGAGTGCTATCCTCTTTTGCTGTTTGAAAAAGTGCATTTAAAACATACATGCCTGTAATTTTATTACCACAGCTAATTACACATAACAGAGAAAATTCCATCATGTAATGCAAAAAGAGTTCTGCAATGTGGGTTGAAAAAATATTTTCCATCAGACTTTACACAATGGCAAAAATGCAGACAGGCAATACAAAGTATCACTTTTGCTGCTGTAAACCGCTTGATGTGGTGTTACCTTAATAAAACTGAACATTGTAGATGATGAATTAAGGCATATTAATCATCACATATCTTCAACATAGAAAAGTTCCCAACAGAATAAAAAGGTGAGCATGCTTCCCCTTTTAAGTCGCATTATAATGCAAATCGTCTCAGTTTTCCTTACAATCCTTATGTTTTTTGCAAATGTACTTTTAATGCACTTTATTATTATTATTATTATTATTCTTAATAATAATAATAATAACAATATACTTTATTTATAAAGTGCCAACACAATCTGTAGCGGTGTACATGGATACAATTGGTAAAAGTAAAAATACAATACATCTGAGACAGTACAAATTTTCACTAATAGGTGGTATCAGAAACAGGTGGGGTAAAACACATAAAGCATGTAAGATAATGGGGTTACTTTTTGGCACTGACATGGCTTACGTATTTTTAAAACATCAATGACAATATAGTAATTTTACTGTAAATAGATGTCTAACTTTTGCTGTATCATTTTTAGGTGCTAAGCTTTCATTTTTATCCTTTAAGTTTGAGTTTCAAGCATTTAAAAATCCCTCTAATCACAATTTAATGCAGTGGCATCTCCTAGGCTCTCTCAGGTAGCACATTACATATTTATGAAGGACCTGGTATACTTGTCATTTCGTGGGCCACTTTGGGGTGTATACTATATTTTTATGAAGGCTTCTGGAGATTAGGCATCTCCCGAACCTTACATATTTCCATATAACTATAAAATTAAGGGATATTCCACTGTCCCAAACAATAAAAAAATAATAATAATAATAGTAATAAACATATAGATTTTTGATGTAATTTCATATTATATATGTGTGCGTGTGTGCGTATGTGTGTGTGTGTGTTTAGAAGACATGAAAAATAGCTATACCCTATACCATGCCTCACTTATACTTGTTTTTGTATTATTGTACCTTATACCTTTGTATATATGTACCTGTTTCTGTTACACTAATTCACGAAAAAACAGTCAGCGACTATCTTTACTATGATACATTGCTTTTTCACAAGCCACAAAACAAACTATTAATGTACTACTGCATAATCTGTCCGTATAAAAATAAAGAATTTATAAAAAAAAAAAAAAAAAGAAATGAAAACATGCATGCTTTTTTTTTCATTGAGGGAATATCTAAAACCAATGCAAAAGCTCAGAAAAAAAAACTTTTGTGTTGTAGCTGCTTAGGTCTCAAAAGAGTTTTGTGCACATATGCCATTACAATGAAAACGATATAATTTTCAAAGCAGACTGACCTTACACATAAGGGCAGTCCATATCCAAAATGCTGGCGAGTATCCTCTGCACGATACAGCAATCATGTTAGCCTTCTGTAGGCCTCATCAGCAAGATGTATCTGATACCCCTCCAGGCCCAGGAGCACAGGATCCATGTCTGGATAATCTTTGCACTTAGGGAGAGCATAAGTAAATGCATTGCAACAATGCATATTCTCTAAAACCAGCATAAGAAAACTGCAGGTCTCTTTAAAAGCCCTCCCTTCTAACCTGGCCTAGACTTTCTTTGGCTGTCCAATTACAGACTTATCAATGCAGCTCAATAAGCTGTCTTTAAAAGGTAAGTACTGAGCTAAGTAACCAGGATGTAACAGAACAAGCTGCCTTATTGACAGATAGGGAGGGGGGTAACAAGGTTAATTTATAAAAGTGTCAATTTCTATTGCACGTTTTGTAGAATGCAAAAAGAAAGAAGACACATTTTTTACACATAAAGCGGTATTGAATGTCACTTTTAAGAGTCCAAGGACATTGAAAATGTCCTGGACTTGTTTTCACCCATTGCCCTGCTGTGAATGAAGTGAAATGTAAGAGAAAGTCAACTTGTCAGGCCTCTACCTGGTATTATTGGTGTCCTAAGGGCCACAAACTTGTTTATTTAAATTTAATTGTATTTAATAATGACATTGGTAAGTTCAAAGCAACCATTAAAGAATTCCATTGATTGATTCACACTGTGAGTTAGTTTATTGGCTGTCTTTGTAGGATAGATGGGGGTTTAGCATTTGTTCACTTGCTTTTTGAAATCTCATACATGTGGAAACAGGCTCTAAATTTGGAGGGACAGTGGCTATGGGTAAACTGGGAAACCGGGGAGTAAGAATCTTTGAATGCCCCTCCATTATATTCTATGGAAGTCATTTACAGTAACTGCTGCTGGTAATTCATTCTCAATAATTGTGAAATTTTGCAAATGGGAAGCAGATGCAACTCGCTAAGGCTAGAAAATACTTTAGTGAGTATCTGCTGATCAGTAAATGTTATCGATAGCATCGGAAATGAGTTCTAATAGTTTCAAAATGTAGGCTTTGTGACATTTCCATCAATTTGAGCATGTAGATAATTATGTAAATTCTAACCTGACAAATTGTACTTTCAAAAGGTGACAATATAATATAAAGAAGAAAAACAAAAAAGCTGGGAGTTAAAAACCTTTAGGTAAATATATAACATTTGCATATTGTAGTCATACCAATCAAGTATTTAAAGCACATCTATATTAAAATATACCACTTAATTAATGAAAACAGAGCTGTATAGAGCTCAAAATGCTTTAAATCAGGAAAATGCATCAGGGTTTAAGATTTGTAGGCTCATATTATGATGATGTAAAATAAAGCTGATAGTGGGGGATTATTCATGTTTTGTAATAATGTTTTATTAAAAGTTAATAAGGAAGAGTATAATTTATAACAATACCATGTTGATACATGCATACAAACCAAAAGACAATATTTAAAGATAATTATATATGTCTGTGTTTATCTATAAAACAAATATGTGTGTTGTATTTTTTTTTTGTAATATTATAGTGTACCCTATTGTAACAATGCAGTGTTTGTGGGTCCAGTTCATACTTAAAAATGTGAGCAATCTCAATGTATCTTTCCTGGTAAAGTATTTTATAGATACATTTTATAAATAAAATTTACTGTACTCTCTCGCCTTCGCTTCTCAGTGGTCTTATGTGCTCCCAACTTGCCCCATTGCAGTCTATAATAAATGCGGCGGCGAGGCTCATCTTCCTGTCCGCCTGCACCTCCCACGTCTCACCCCTCTGTCAGTCCCTGCATTGGTTTCCTGTAAGATATAGGGGTCAATTTAAAATTATGTTTTTTGCTTTCAAATCTCTACATAATGCTGCTCCCACCTATCTATGCTCCCTAATACACAAGTATGTCCTGTCTAGGCCCTTACGCTCTGCTGAAGTCTTACGTCTATCTTATGTACGTATTCCTACCTTTGATGCTCGCCTTCAAGACTTCTCTAGGGCTGCACAGTTCCTGTGGAACTCCTTTCCCTTTTCTGTTAGATGCTCGCCCAGTCCTTCAAAAAATCATTAAAAACTCACTTTTTTTCACAAAACCGTACCTCTTCTGAAACTGTCATTAACCCCTTTGCGACCAGACCGTTTTTCAATTTTCTTACCGTTAAGGACCAGGGCTGTTTATACATTTCTGCGGTGTTTGTGTTTAGCTGTAATTTTCCTCTTACTCATTTGCTGTAGCCACACATATTATATACCATTTTTCTCACAATTAAATGGTACCATTATTTTCATCATATTATATAATTTACTATAAAAACTATTATAAAATATGATGAAAACATTTAAAAAACACACACTTTTTCTAACGTTGACCCTCAAAATCTGTTACTCATCTACAACCACCAAAAAAAAACGCTCTAAAGAGTTTTTAAATTTTGTCCTAAGTTTAGAAATATCCAATGTTAACAAGTTCTTAGCATATTTTTGTATATATATGTGATCACATGGCATGGGAGGGCCGGATCGGGCAGTGGGGGTCTGCGATCGCCAGCAGGGGATCTCCAGCGATCAGTTAAGTGCCGATTTAGAAAATGACGTACTAGGTACGTCACCAGTCGGGAAGGGGTTAAAAAAAACAACAACAAAAACCACACTAAGTCTTCAGTTATACTATTCTTCCAATCTACTTTCCTAATACTTCCCTTGCTCTTGTATCATTTTACCCCACTCCCTCTAGCATGTGAGCTCATTGAGCAGGGTCCTCAACCCCTCTGTTCCTGTGCATCCAACTTGTCTGTTTACTACTACATGTTTGTTAGTCCACCCATTGTAAAAAATAAATAATAATGTCAAACACACCGGTATGCCATCCTAAATAGTATAAAACTCTGGCTAACATATAATATATATATAATACGCTTTCCAAAAAGTTCAATACTGTTTGAGAAACTTTCAAAATTATTAATTTACAGAGCTCACCATTAAAGTCTAAAATACTTTTTTAACAGCATTATATTTTTTGAAACGCTTATTTGATCAAGGTCTATGTTGGGGATTTACAACCTGTGTTTGTCATTTTCTTATATGATTGTAAGAATTACTTTTTATGTATATAATTTAACTGTGAAAACGACATATTTATTATGAGAGTTTGCACAGCAAAAATGGCATTTGTGCTGTACCAGATGATGCCAATCTTAATGGGTTCTATACAATGTGTTAAATGTGACTCACTATTTAGCACCAAATGTTAAAGTATCTCTGAATACATTTGTTTATATTCCAAATCATTAGACACAGTGTTTAAAATTTTGGAATATATACAAATGTACTCATTAAATTTTATTACTCACTGTGATTTACTTGTAAAATGCTGATGTTTTTAAAACCGTTACACTGTAAATCTGGTACAATTTACTTAATTCACTACAATTTATTTAAAATTAATACATTATTATATACTTTGCAAATATGGTGTGTATAAATGTTTTAACAAAAATAAATTTCCAAATAAAATAAATCTGTATATTCCTAGAATCCCCCAAGTGTAAGACTCCTCTATTTATTGGATGAACTGGCTTCACGTACCATATCAAAACAAAACAAATATATTTTCTTTTATAGAGAGACAATGCAATAAATGCTGTAATTAATTGAGCAGTATATTGGAACAAAATGCCACATTTTAAGCTGCAATACTAATTATTTGGAAGAACAAATTCCCAGCTTGAAAATCATTTCTCATTTCTATTCATCTCTATAAAACCACAAACCACAAATCATTAGATTACAAATGCATCTTAAAGTAATAGTTTTACAGCAACCACACTTAAAGGAGCACACTAGGGTGGATTTGCCATCTATTTGTTTATATAATACAGATATAATGCATTCAAAATACATTAAAATACAAAATAATTATCTCAAAATGCCTCCCTCTTGGCTTCATTAGTTCTCCAGTGACATCCTCAACAACCAGGTAATGGCTTTATCAACTACTACTAGCTTTGAGACTAAATCTAACTATAGGTTTGGATCCTGCTAACCTTAAAGGGCATTTTAAGAAACAAGCTCTGCGTCGTGGTTATGACTCCAAAAGTCTATGGGAACTCTCCTCCAGTAATTTGTCAGAACATTTGGTAATTGCTTGCCAAAAACAATGGCAATCTACGGTACCCAAAGACCCAACCGACTTATTAATTTGAAATATAGAGTTCCACATTTTCAATATCACTCATGACCAACCTGGATCACAAAGACAGGCTGGAAAGGGGTGAGTTATCCCAGTGTTCTCGACCTTTCATGGACTTCAAAGTTAAATGGAAATGTACATGATAAAATAGAAGCGCGATTGTCACATTATCAGGTTGTCTGAAGATCTGGCAGTATTTACCAAAGGGTATTTTAACAAATTTTATGTAACCATGCTACCACCAATCTCTGCTAAACTTTCCAGTGATATTTCCAGTGACCATTTCTAATGTGTTAGACTAGCAAGTTAAAGAGCTTTTTATTTTGTTTTTTCACGTTTGGCATCCTGATAAATCGATTTGCTGTGCCTATGCCTACATTTAGGGCATTTTAGCAATTTGGAGATTCAAAGTACTATATGAATGCATATATGTTTTAAGGTCTTAGTGCTATTGCAGTGTGTAAATCTGACGAATGCTACTGCAGTAAAACAATGCAAAATGAAGCCAGCTACATCTTGGAAACATTTAGATGCTGGGTGTTTCATATGCCAGAGTATTTTAGTATGAATGCAAAGGCAAAATGACCTTATAAATTAATACAACATTTAAAAGCAGAAGCATATTGTGTAATGTGAATTTTGAGCTTTATTTTAGGGCTTTTTTTTTTTTTTTTTTTTTTTTTTTTAAACCAAATTCCTTTAAAAGCTTTTGGTACTGCTTTTCTTTTTCACATACAATGCAACTTTTTATCCTTCCAAAGTTGATAACATGAGAACCTTTAAGGGTTAATTTGCAATGTTGCAGCTTTATCAACAAGCTGCTGATCGATAACATGGGTGATGCTACCATTAATGACTAGTGTCTGTTTCTATGCTGCAAAGTCTTACCAACTGTGATTGGTAAAGTCTCGGTTGACAAGAGTTTTAGTGTCTCCTGTAGAGGATAATAGAAGGTGGTAAACTAAAATGTTACGTTTAATAGAAATTGTAAACAGTGTGTACTGAACTGGTGCTCCCCAGAAAAAACTTGAGAACAATATAAGACTAAATTATAAGCCGATCTATACACTGGTGATGGATCCTTCTTACATATACTTAAAAACAAACAAACAAAAAAAAAAAAAAAAACAATATAATCAGTGGAGCACTTCATAAATCGTAAAAAAAAATCTTGGTAACACAATTCCCAAGCTGTGGGAAAGTGTACCTCCTCTTCCCAATCTACTACTAAAGTGGAAAGGTATCAAACACAACGTGTTGTGTAAATAATATAAAAACACAAATTCATATGAAATGTGCTAAGTTCTGTATCATAATCAATTAAATAATACATTCTCAATCACATAACAAATATATCAAAATCCTCTAGTGCATAAATGTCAGTCACATAAAAATCTAATTTATATAAAGTGCTCTAATACATAAGCATAATACAAATCTTAAAATCATAAGTGTGCAATATGTGCAATTCAAATCTATTGTGCATATGTCTACCCCCCACCTCATACGTCCCCTCCCCCCAGACATGCAGACAAACAGATACACATGCATACACACACAGACACACACATACACACAAATGCACATACATACACACAAATACATACATACAAACACACACATACACACAGAGACCCATACATACAGACACACACACATACATACACACAGACATGTAGACACACACACATACACATACACATACAGACACACATATACACAGTGACACGTACATACTGACACACACAGACATACAGACACACACACACACACACACACACATATATAATGTTACAGACCTTCTCTATCACACACACAAACTGTTAAAAAAACTTAGTGACTTATCTGGGGTCCAGTGGCTGGGGTCCACTCTGACTCCCTCCTCTCCTCCTGTGTGGCGCTCTGTTGGCTGGGAAGAAGTGATGGCTTCCTCCCAGCTCTGACATCATCACTGGGGCCCAGTCACACTCTTAAAATGCCGCAGCGCTGACCGAACCCATGAAATTCATTGCCAACGGGTGGCCCCAAGAGCATGGGCCACCTAATGGGCTTCTTCAATGCGGCCCCGGTGGTTTTTCTGCATATTTGGGGCAGCACCAAAATGCTGGCAGGCACCCCGGTCGCAGGGGTCGACAGGGCGGTCGGACCCCCTGGAATGACGGGTCCCATCACAGCTGCGACCCCTGTTACCACGGTAGTTCCGCCAGTGGATGAAAGGTTCATATATATAGGAGAAAGAGGAAATACAGTGCAACACTGCAAAATATATATATAAAAAAAGAACATTCAGTTGTTGAATAATACTGGTACAGTTCAATTTGGCAGCTTAACAACCAAATCTGGGGACTCTTCTCCAGTTGAATATAATTCATATAAAACAGAGGGGTTTGTGTAGCACCTAAGTTGTCCCTAAAAGGTACAGGCAATGATAAGAAAAGAAAATGCAGGAATTGATAGTGTAGTAAGTTGAGGAATGATAATAGCAAATAAAAGTAGTAAGATCTGTAATTACACTTTTTAGGAGCTGTAATCCAACTATGTCTTAAGCATCTGAACGGTATAATCCCGGCTTATGGATATTGTGTGGCACTTGTTCTGTAGATGGTGGCTTCTATGATAGAGAGTTTGGTGGATATAAAAAAGGAGAACAGGATGAAATAATATAGGGTAGAACTTACAGCTTAAAATGTCAAAAGTAAGTATATAGATGTGCACTCACATGTTCAGGAGCCGAATGGCGGCTCCTAAAGTAATACTTGGAATTATATGACCCTTACTCTAGGATATGTGGGTGGTGAAGATCCTCTCCATATATATATATATATATACAGTTGCAAGAAAAAGTATGTGAACCCTTTGGAATGATATGGATTTCTGCAAAAAATGGTCATAAAATGTGATCTGATCATCATCTAAGTCACAACAATAGACAATCAAAGTCTGCTTAAACTAATAATACACAAATAATGAAATGTTGCCATGTTTTTATTGAACACACCATGTAAACATTTACAGTGCAGGTGGAAAAAGTATGTGAACCCTTGGATTAAATAACTGGTTGAACCTTCTTTGGCAGCAATAACTTCAACCAAACGTTTCCTGTAGTTGCAGATCAGACGTGCACAACGGTCAGGAATAATTCTTGACCATTCCTCTTTACAGAACTGTTTCAGTTCAGCAATATTCTTGGGATGTCTGGTGTGAATCGCTTTCTTGAGGTCATGCTACAGCATCTCAATCGGGCTGAGGTCAGCACTCTGACTGGGCCACTTCAGAATGCATATTTTCCCTTCGTATAGTGGCAGTACTTACAGTTGGGATGTTCCTTCCAATCTGGGACAAGAAGCTCCCCCTTCTTCCGGTTTTTATGCCTGTGCTCCGCCTGCTGCCTCCATAAATCCTGTATGCCCTGTACACACGCCAGTTCTTCTTGTCCCGGCAAACGGGACGGACAGGTTCCCCAGTCTGGTGGAGAAGGTGCGATCAGCACAGGCTGCTGATCGGGGAGGTGTGCGCCCGATAGCTCCCCGGGCGGGAGCTGAGTGGCAGAGTGTTTCCGGTCTAGCGTTACGGAACGCGACCAGGTAGGGCAATTTATGTGGCTCTTCCACAGGAGTTCCCGGGCGGTCCTCCTCGTGGGACTTTACGCATGCGCACAGCAGTGGAACGCACGCCCGGGTGACGTTGCGTTCCACCAAACCCGGTATCGCGCTACTGCGCATGCGCGATCCGGAGTTTTGGCGCAAAAATTCAAATAACGGTATTTAAGCTGTGCTGAACCCTTCTGACCCCAAGGGTGGGTGTGCAGTTCGGTTTTTCCGTGTCACCAGCCCTCCTACACGGACCTCAGGTGGCTAAAGGTGAGGTTTAACTATTTAAACTCTCCTCTTTATCACCTATTATTTTGCATGCGTTTATTTTCTTTAAAAATTGTATTAATTTCATTCCTTATTCTGATTCGCAGATATGTCCAGCCCTATAGCTCCGGACAAGGCAGATAAGGACAAGATGTCTACTTCTGTGCCCAAAAAAGCCACAAGCAAGTCCAAGCACTTAAGTTGTCTGGAATGTGCTGTTCCTCTACCTGACGGATGTCGCAAAAAGACATGTAACCAGTGCGCTTCGGAATTACTGGAAAAAACAAAACAGTCGGATATGGCATCCTTCCTGGGCTGGTTTCAGGAAAATTTGTCCCAGACATTTGAGTCTTTTAAGGATACGATGAAGAAAGACCCTGCAATTCAGGAGAAATTGCCTAAAAAACGTAGGAGGAATAGATCCCCTTCTGAGTCTGACGTCTCTTCTGGAGAATGTTCCTTTTCTTCCCCTTCGGATATTTCCAGCCTAACTTCTAGTGTGGAGGAGGGTTTTCCACCAGAAGAGTTGAAAAGATTCATTAAAGAAGTGAGTGCGGCTTTTCAAGAGACGGAACCTACCAATGTGAAGGTTAAAGGTTTCCCTATGTCTCCAAAAATATTGGATCTCCTTCACAGGGAATGGAAGAATCCTGAAAGACGGGCATTCATTTCAAAACATTTTAAACTACTGTTCAAACTACAGTCTGAGGAAAAGTGGGAAGATCTTCCTAAAGTAGATATTCAGATTGCCCAACTATCTAAGAAAACCACTATACCCATTGGCGAAGTCTCAGGCCTCAAAGATCCTATGGACAAAAGAGCCGAAACTTCATGTAGAAGAATATACCAGGCCGCAGGTTTTCAGTGCAGAGCTGAAGTTGCGGGTACAGCAGTGCTCAGAGCCCAGAGTGTTTGGCTTCAAGCACTGGAAGATTCCCTTATGGGAAAATCCGATACGGACCCTTCCCATCTCATGTTCCTACTGAAGCTATCCAATGAATTCCTTTCGGATGCTGCTGAGGAGTTTCTTCGTTTATCAGCAAGAATTATGGGTTTATCTTCAGTAGCCAGGAGGGCTCTTTGGCTTCGAACATGGACAGCTGATTCAGCATCGAAAGCAGCTTTATGTGAATTACCCTTCGAGAGGAACAAGTTGTTTGGTACCCCGTTGGAAGACATTATTAAACAAATGTCAGATACAAAGAAAGCCCTTCCACTGGAACCAAGAGCCCAGGGATATAAGAGATTCCAGTACAAGGGCCAGCGGTCCTTTCGTTACCAAGGGCGGTTTCGCAGGTTCCACAAACAGGGTGGCAACAACAGCCAGTGGTCTAGGCATGAATCCAACAGACAAGACAAAAAGAGGAAGTTTTGACGCCAAAAGAGTGGGAGGACGCCTTCGGTTCTTCACCCACGAATGGAGAAAGAGCACTTCAAATGGGTGGATTTTAAGAACCGTTTCAGAAGGTTACAGGATAAAGTTTTCATCAAGTCCTCGGCCATCCTTCCTTCTGTCAAGCTATCCTTCAAAGGTAAAAACAGAGGCCCTGCTTACGGAAGCACTCATCCTTTTAAGAAAAAATGTGGTGGAGAAGGTACCCAAAGGTTGGGAATTTCAAGGAGTCTACTCACGCCTTTTCCTGGTACAAAAACCAGATGGATCCTTTCGTCCGATCCTAGACCTAAAGCAGGTCAACACCTGCATACCATACCAGAAGTTCCGTATGGAGAGCATTCTGTCTGTAACACACATCTTACAAAAGGGAGATTTCATGGCAAAGTTGGATTTAAAAGACGCCTATCTGCATGTTCCAGTGGCAGAATCTTCCCGGAAGTTTCTCAGATTTGCAGTTCTAACGAGAAGGCGAAGGATTCTCCATTTGCAGTTCAAGGCTCTTCCCTTTGGCCTAGCTTCAGCTCCTCGAGTTTTTACAAAAATTCTGGCACCCGTGGCAGCAGTTTTACGTCTGAAAGGTATTGCGATTGTTCCATATCTGGACGACTGGTTCCTAAAAGCACAGTCAGGACAACTGCTAGAACTTCATCTCAAGATTGCAAGGAAGGTTTTAAAAGATCACGGTTGGATCCTGAACCTGAAAAAGTCCGAATTAACTCCGTCTCGGAGTTTAGTATTCTTGGGGCTTCGGATAGATTCCCAGTCCCTATCTCTTTTTCTTCCAGAAAAGAAACAAGTGGGGATTTTCAAAGCAGTGTCAAAGCTACAAAGAAACTTAAGCTCAATCAGAGATGCTATGAGGTTGCTAGGCCTCCTAACGGCTACAATACCGGCCGTCGCCTGGGCAAAAGCGGAATCCAAACCGTTACAGTGGGACATTCTGTCCCAGTGGACGCGGAAACAGGAAGATCTGGACTCTCCCTTCCGTCTATCCGACACGGTGAAAAGACAACTGAACTGGTGGAAAGTAAGAGACAACATTTCAAAGGGCCTGTCGTTCGCACTAAAACGGTGGATTACGATAACCACAGATGCCTCCCAGACGGGTTGGGGCGCTCATCTAGGCTCTCATTTCCATCAAGGGCTTTGGAACAAGGAAGAGGCATGCGCTTCCTCGAATTTCAGGGAATTAAAAGCGGTTTGGGAAGCCCTGATTTCCTTCAGTTCTCTCATCGCCAATCAGTCGGTAAGGATTCAGTCGGACAACGCCACTACGGTGGCCTACTTGAATCGCCAAGGGGGCACAAAGGTAAAAGCTCTTCAAGATCTTTGCTACCACATAATGGCTTGGGCCCAAGCGAATCTTCGCGCAATATCAGCTACCCATATCAAAGGGTCTCTAAACGTTATTGCAGACGACCTCAGCAGAAGCCATTGGTCTCAAGCAGACTGGGCTCTATCAAACAAAGTTTTTCTGGAGCTGGTTGCACGCTTCGGCAGGCCAGAGATGGACTTGTTGGCAACAAGGAGGAACAGAAAGGTGCAGAGATTTGCGTCACTTCATTCAAAAGATTACCCAGATGTCCTAGACGGTCTATCGTTCCCTTGGGTTTTCGATCTGGCTTATGTCTTCCCTCCTATAGCCCTTATACCACGAATTGTTCAGAAAATAAGATGGGAGAAGGCAAGAATTCTGGCAGTCCTGCCCTTCTGGCCGAACAGAAGTTGGTTTTCGGAAGTGGAAAACATGGCCATCTCTCGTTGGCACCTCCCGGTCTCTTCTCACATTTTAGAGAACGTGAAGCTTCCAGAAGAAACCCTAGCAATGTTTCACCTGACGACATGGTTGCTGCAAGGATGATACTCCAGGGTCAGGGTCTTTCTGACCGTCTATGTGACGTTTTGCTGTCATCTGTCCGCTCGTCCACTTCAAGAATCTATTTCAGGGTTTGGATGAAGTTCAGAACCTGGTGTTATCTCCGGAATTCTGATCCGGCCAAAGCCTCAGTTCCGACAATTCTTTCTTTTTTGCAAGATGGGTTTGAAGCCGGCCTAGGGGTATCTTCACTCAAGGGCCAAATTTCTGCGCTTAGTCACTTCCTGGTTCAGGATATTGCATCTAACCCTCTTGTTCGAAGGTTTATTAAGTCCATACGGTTGAAGAGGCCTCCCAGGCTGGTTTCCTTTCCTACATGGGATTTGTCTCTGGTTCTTCAGGCCCTTTGTGAACCACCATTTGAACCTTTGTTTCAAGTCTCCATCAAATTCCTTACCTTCAAGACGGCCTTCCTGGTGGCGGTTACCTCCGCTAGGAGAATTGGTGAAATCCGAGCTCTATCATCTTCGCCGGAATTCACCATTTTTCATCAAGAAAAAGTAGTTCTACATCCCAGACCTTCATTTTTGCCTAAGGTTATTTCAAGGGCTACGATCAACCAGCCTATTGTTCTGCCAGCCTTTTGTCAATCACCCACATCTGAGCTAGAAAAGAAATGGCATCTTCTTGATGTTAGGAGATCCCTGAAATGCTACCTTCATAAAACTCAGGAGTTTAGATCCTCAGATCATCTTTTCATTTACTTTCAAGGCAAATGTGCGGGTAATGCTGTCTCTGGTCCCTCATTAGCTAGATGGCTGACAAATACCATCAGGTTGGCCTATCGCTCCAAAGGGATTCCCCTAAATTTCCCATTAAGGGCTCATTCAACTAGGGCTATGGCTACCTCATGGGCTGAAAGAGCTGCGGCTTCGCCTGAAGACATCTGCAAAGCGGCTACTTGGTCTTCATTGCATACCTTTATCAAGCATTATAGGCTGGACATATTCTCATCATCTGAGGCTGAATTTGGGCGTAAGGTGTTGCAAGCTGTGGCCTGCTGAGTCCCCACCCTTTGTTTTTTTACCAGGATCTTGATATATCCCAACTGTAAGTACTGCCACTATACGAAGGGAAAAACAGCAATTTTACTTACCGTAAATTCCTTTTTTCTTTGTATAGTGGCAGTACTGGCTTTCCCTCCGCTTTTTGTATAGATTAAATGAATTTTGCATGATTCAGTCTCCGTTTGGGTTCTTTTTTATTACTGGCGTGTGTACAGGGCATACAGGATTTATGGAGGCAGCAGGCGGAGCACAGGCATAAAAACCGGAAGAAGGGGGAGCTTCTTGTCCCAGATTGGAAGGAACATCCCAACTGTAAGTACTGCCACTATACAAAGAAAAAAGGAATTTACGGTAAGTAAAATTGCTGTTTTTCTTCTGTTTAAGCCATTCTGTTGTTGATTTACTTCTATGCTTTGGGTCATTGTCCTGTTGCAACACCCATCTTCTGTTGAGCTTCAGATGGTCTCAAGATCTCCTGCAAAATGTCTTGATAAACTTGGGAATTAATTTTTCCTTCGATGATAGCAATCCGTCCAGGCCCTGATGCAGCAAAGCAGCCCCAAACCACCACCATACTTCACAGTTGGGATAAGGTTTTCATGTTGGTGCACTGTGCCTTTTTTTCACCACACATAGTGTTGTGTGTTTCTTCCAAACAACTCAACTTTGATTTCATCTGTCCACAGAATATTTTGCCAGTACTGCTGTGGAGCATCCAGGTGCTCTTGTGCAAACTGTAAACGTGCAGCAATGTTTTATTTGGACAGCAGTGGCTTCCTCTGTGGTATCCTCCCACGAAATCCATTCTTGTATAGTGTTTTACGTATTGTAGATTCGCTAACAGGGATGTTAGCATTTGCCAGTGACTTTTGTAAGTCTTTAGCTGACACTCTAAGATTCTTCTTCACCCCATTGAGCAGTCTGTGCTGTGCTCTTGCAGTCATCTTTACAGGACGGCCACTCCTAGGGAGAGTAGCAGCAGTGCTGAACTTTCTCCATTTATAGACAATTTGTCTTACCGTGGACTGATGAACAGCAAGGCTTTTGGAGATACTTTTATAACCCTTTCCAGCTTTATGCAAGTCAACAATTCTTAATCGTAGGTCTTCTGAGAGCTCTTTTGTGCGAGGCATCATTCACATCAGGCAATGCTTGTTGTGAAAAGCAAACCCAGAACTAGTGTGTGTTTTGTATAGGGCAGGGCAGCTGTAACCAACACCTCCAATCTCATCTCATTGATTGGACTCCAGTTGGCTGACATCTCACTCCAATTAGCTCTTGGAGATGTCATTAGTCTAGGGGTTCACATACTTTTTCCACCTGCACTGTGAATGTTTACATGGTGTGTTCAATAAAAACATGGCAACATTTCATTCTTTGTGTGTTGTTAGTTTAAGCAGACTGTAATTGTCTATTGTTGTGACTTAGATGATGATCAGATCACATTTTATGACCAATGTGAGCAGAAATCCATATCATTCCAAAGGGTTCACATACTTTTTCTTGCAACTGTATATATAGAAAGAGAATAAAACAATATAGTGCACACTATAAAATATGAGTGTAAAACCAGAATAAAAACTTACTTACATGGAATTGTGCATACTATTATTTGCTCATCCTATGTGAGTAGCTGGTATCTATTCCAACAAAGGATATGCAAATTAGAGGCAAGCAGCAGTATTGTAAGGTCCAGGATAAAAATAACCTTACTGATAAAAAAGCTAGATGTATAAATGCACATCATACTACTTTTTATTCCCTATCATCATACCTAAACTTACTACAATATCAGTTCCTATATCTTCTTTTTTAGTTGTTGCATTTATCTTTTAAAGGCATTTTAGGTGCTACATCAACCACTCTGTTTTATAACACTGCAAATGTATATGTATATGCAGAGATAATCCATTCACCTCACAGGTGTGGCATATCAATATGCTAATTAGACAGCATGATTATTGCACAGTGGCTACAATAAAATGGCACTCTAAAATGTGCAGTTTTACTGTATTGTGGGTGTTCGGGGGGTCCAAAAACCCGTCTACCTGGTGTGATCACAATTTGCCTCACGCAGTGCAAAACAACTCCTTTGCATAGAGTTGATCAGGTTGTTGATTGTGGCCTGTGGAATGTTGGTCTACTCCTCTTCAATGGCTGTGCGAAGTTGCTGGATATTGGCAGGACCTGGAACACGCTGTTGTATACGCCGATCCAGAGCATCCCAAACATGCTCAATGTGTGACATGTCCGGTAGTATGCTGGCCATGCAAGAACTGGGATGTTTTCAGCTTCCAGGAATTGTGTACAGATCCTTGCAGCATGTGGACGTGCATTATCATGCTGCAACATGAGGTGATGGTCATGGATGAATGGAACAACAATGGGCCTCAGGATCTCGTCACGGTATCTCTGTGCATTCAAAATGCCATCAATAAAATGCACCTGTGTTGGTTGTCCATAACATATGCCTGACTATACCATAACCCCTCTGCCACCATGGGCCACTCAATCCACAACGTTGACATCAGCAAACCGCTCACCCACACGACGCCATACACGCTGTCTGCCATCTGGCCTGTACAGTGAAAACCGGGATTCATCTGTAAAGAGAACAACTCTCCAAAGTGCAAGATGCCATAGCATGTGAGCTTTTGCCCACTCAAGACGGTTACAATGATGAAATGCAGTCAGGTCAAGACCCCGAAGAGGATGACTAGCATGCAGATGAGCTTCCCTGAGACAGTTTCTGACAGTTTGTGCAGAAATTCTTTGGTTATGCAAACCGATTGTTGCAGCAGCTGTCTGGGTGGCTGGTCTCAGACGATCTTGGAGGTGAAGATGCTGGATGTGTGAGGTCTTGGGCTGGTGTGGTTACACGTGGTATGCAGTTGTGAGGCCAGTTAGATGTACTGCCAAATTCTCTGAAACGCCTTTGGAGACGGCTTATGTTAGAGAAATGAACATTCAATTCACGGGCAACAGCTCTGGTGGACATTCCTGCAGTCAGCATGCCAATTGCACTCTCCACCAAAACTTGCGACATCTGTGGCATTGTACTGTGTGTTAAAGCTGCACATTTTAGAGTGGTCTTTTATTGTGGCCAGCCTAAGGCACACCTGTGCAATAATCATGCTGTCTAATCAGCATCTTGATATGCCACACCTGTGCGGTGGATGGATTATCTCGGCAAAGGAGAAGTGCTCACTAACACAAATTTAGACAGATTTGTGAACAATATTTGAGAGAAATAGGTATTTTGTGTACAAAGAAAAAGTCTTAGATCTTTGAGTTGTATAAAATTACTCTAATTAATTTTCGTACATACACTGGAACTATTACAATTAAATTATATTTGTTTATGAGTAATCTGTTTAAATCAGGATCCCTTTATGTGGTTATTTTATTGTATGAATAAATATTTATTACATACCTAAATTTGGTTTCTTAATTGCCTTTATTATATCAACAGATTCTATCCCATTTGAACATATGTAATCAGTAATAACATTTTGAAAACAAACTATTTACTATAAAAACAAACTATTAACTAATTGCCATATAATTTCTAATAACTAATTAACAATAATTAACTATTTAAAACACATACAGTTGAAGCCCTACAGTAAAGGATAAGATTGTACAGCAAATGCTGATGCCAATCATTGATTATGGAGATGTAGTATATGCATCTGCACCGCAATCCCACATTAATAATCTCAATACATTGTATAACTCGTTCTGCCGATTTGTGCTACAATGTAATTACAGGACCCACCATTGTGACATGCTAAAAGAACTAAACTGGCTGTCGCTGGAATCCAAACGCACCCTTTTTCTTTCCATCCTTGTGTTTAAGAGCTTTTCTGGGAAACTCCCACCCTACCTGAGCAAAATGCTCTCCTCGGCTGTTTCCGCCTCCTATAACTTCCGATCCAGTACCAGCACTTTATTTAGTCTACCTCAATACAAAAATAAAGCGTCCCGATCCTCCTTCTCCTACAGAGCGCCACAATTGTGGAACGACCTCCCGCACACTTTAAAATCTTTCCCAAGCCTAAAGTCCTTTAAGAGATCCCTCTCTACATATCTCAAAACAGAATGCACCTGTCATGGTTGATTATATATTTCCTACCTGTTCTATGTTACATTTTGTATATATTGTGTATTAATATTGTTTTTGTATTTTATTGTACCCTATTGTATCAAGGCAATGTTTTGTGGACCCAGGACATGCTTGAAAACGAGAGAAATCTCAATGTATCTTTCCTGGGAAAATATTTTATTAATAAATAAATGAATGTTTTTTCCTTCACTCACCCATACCAATATCCCTATCAAACACCATGTTCAATCAGTTTCTCTTTATATATTTTGATGTCTAACTATGACAAAAGATTTTAGAAATGCCAATTCAGGATAAAATTCTGTCTGATCTCAGGGTGGATAGACCTACTCATGCAAATTATACAATAAAAGGATTTGACAAGTTGAGGCTTTTGGAATTGCAAAAGGTGACAATTAAATGAACATTTACAAGATCTATGTAATTCTAAGAGATGCAAACTGTTTCCTATGACTATTGGCACCTATGATGTATGTGTTGCTGGAGTCTACTAAGAAATATTCCAGAGTTCCAATGTAGGAGATGATTGAGATCGTGGGCCCTTGCACAAATCCACGCAGTGATAGCTAAGGTCCTGCACAGTTTCTGTCAGCTGCCTTACTTTTGCTGTACTGTACCAACAGATATCCGGATGCATTCCCCGCTATTTTACTCACAGATAATGGTAGGAGGGTGCATCCTGCAACCTCTGTATGTAATTTCCCCTGCTATTTGTTACAATCTCTATGCCTTAAGGCTTAGTGTTTTATAGTGATATCTATCCATATTTTTGCTATTTACTAATGTAATTTCTTATTATTTGGAATTAATATACATTGTTTGTGAAATAAAATGTGTGTCAGTGCTTCATCATTTCAATGCAAATGCCACTCTCATGTTGTAATAGTCAGCTTGTTAATCATCCAAGATTGCTCATGTGATAGTCATTACCTGTTTGTATCTATGCCAAGCTTGCCTTGTTTCCCTGAAAATGTTTGTGTTCAGTCGTGCTCTGACACTGTTTTAAAACAGAAGCATGCTTTGCATTTCTTTTTTATTGACTAGATTTAGGACACTAGACAGAACAATGTTCACTGAAATAATTAGCTAAAGTTACATTTGTATTACTTTTCCTTATACTTAATACCAGGCTTACCGATGGTCCTGCTTTTGGTGGGACAGTCCTGATTTCAGGGTTCTGTACTGTCATCCTGCTTTATTTCCCTGGTGTCCCACATCTGGGCACACTAGGCACTAGCGAACTGTCACCAAAAAGCACAGCCCTAGTACATCAACAGACATGCTCCTGCTGTGCAGTGGACACTAGAACAGGCTGCCACACCCTTCAGATGCCAGGTCTGTCTCTTTACTGGGTGGGTCTGCCCATTATGGGCACTACCTGTGACTCAGATTCATCAATGGTGACACCGGACTCATAGCCTGCTCCCCAGTTATAAAGCTTTAGTAAATGAGTTGTAGTGTAAAACACCACCTAACATATACAACACCCAGTGTAAAAAAAAGAGGACAAAATATACTTCACAATGTATGACACTATGGAAATCCACAATAGCGAGATAGTACAGCAATTGGGATCTATATAAAATAGATAAAACCACTCATAGTGTACTCTGTATAATACCAATAAATAGTGAACAATTCTGAAATAACAATCACAAGTGTAGAGCTGTGCCAGGCTCTATATAAGTAGCATCAGGGTGCCAATACTGGCTATGATGGTTCCTCCACAGGCAGTATTTTTTTTAAATTAGGGGTTTACCACTAGTAGATTACACTGTTTATGAGTGCTAGTGTTCTGTTTGTTGCTGGTCTAAAGTGTTAGAATGTTTACCATGCGTCTGTGTTTCTACTACCCAATAATGCTCTCATGTGTCTACATTGTAAATTAAATACAAAAAAAGAAAATGCTAGTTGGTAACAAAAACAAACAAAACAACACTGTTTTGACAGATCAGTTTACATCTTCTCTATAGATTACTTTGTCCTGTATTTATATTCTGACTGTTTCTTCTCTTAAAGCACCCACTGTTACTTGAAATGTAAGATATCTGAAAGTCATCTTCCTTCCGTCATCCTTATTATCAGTCTATTGCTACAATGAATGGCATTACAATGTCGCTTTAAACCACAGGTAAAATAAGTGCATAGCGCTACAAAATGACAATCTTTACATTTACAAATAGAAATCTATAGACTTACAAAGAAGAAAAAAATAATAACGCTCATGTAATTATTTGGATTTTGTTTTTTAAATGTCTATCTTTTATTATTAGCTTTCATCTCAAGTTTCCTTTGCCACCTCATTTATTCTTTGACATCTAGAAAACACCTTAGTTTAATCCTCATTAGTTGTCTCTAATTCCACAGTAAATGTGTCCAAAAAGTAAATATTAGTCCACAAAAACAGTATACAATGTTCAATGAAAACAATTCCTATACCATAAATATGGTAAAAACAGCTATTTCACTGTGACAATTTTAAGAGGTTCTGTAAGAATATACTAATCACAGTCTTTCTATGAAACAAGGTCAATGACATGAATCAGCTGTACTTAATACACATTTTATAGGCTAATAATTGTTCATATAAGATTATTTAAAGCAGGAAATTGAATTCCAATTGGCAATAGTTTTATTTTTTTCAGTTCTACTGGATCTTTCTAAAGTACAGACATAATGATTGTTATTTCTCCCACTGACTCTAGTGTATTGTTAATGCATACTGCACCCACAGGCATACTAAGCATATTGTGTTAACATGTGCCAGTAGGTGCATAAATGGTTGCTATGTCTGAATTCCTGCTGCTGAAATAATTAAAATCTACCATAAATGGTTATATATCTGTTTGCAATGGGAACCATAAAATGTCTCTTCAGACTCAGTCCTTGATTCAGAGTCACTCACATCGCAGGACAGCAATTTTAGAGTTTATTTTTGTCTCCAAAGAGTGAATCAATATAGTTCAAGGCATATTCTCAAATGAACTAACAGAGAATGTTAATCCCCCCCCCCCAAAAAAAAAAAATTTAAAAAAATTAGGCTTTCAGTTTGAATATAAAAAATAAGTTTGAGAAAAGCTTTTTCTGAAGTTCACATGTGCGAAAAACTAGTGATACCTTAATATAAATGTAAATAGGTATACAGGGTTTAACATTTCCAGTCCTACACTACAAACCAGTGATAAAAGTTACTTGTGAGTGAGTGAATACATTGAGTATATATATATATATATATATATATATATATATAAAGGAAAAAACCTTGCACTCCAACTCACTTTTATTTGTAGACCCGGTGCTCGATTGCACTAATAGATATCTGTAAGAAAAAATCAGCACTCCCAGGATTTATACGAAAAAAAAGAAATTTGGTCTTTATTCCAGAAATCGACGTTTCAGTTCCACTAGGGAACTTTCATCAGGACAGAATACAGATACACATACAATCTGGTTAAATAAGACTAGCAATCATGTTAACTCACGGTTCAGATGTGTTAGGGATCAATCAACCTATCCGCCGAGCGTCCGGGCGGGTGCAGGATGCTTCCGTGTTCCTAATCGCGCGCTCAGCTTACTTCCTGGTTCCCCGCGTCCTCCATTGCTATGGAGACGTCGGGCGCATGCGCGTTTACTCCTGGACTCATTTCTACATCAGCCCTTCGCTTGGCGGTAGGATTTAAACGAAATCAAGTTAGAAACATCACGGAAAACTGCTACCTCCATATACAGAGAAGCAATATAAATAGAACAAATAACTAATAGTTACAAAATGAAAAGTATGTGATAGGCTATTAGTAGTCATACAATGTAAATAAATTCTTGCAATGTAAAGACATCACTTTAACCTTAGTGAAACTCAAGTGTTGTGAAATACTTAGGTATTCTCAGCAATTAATATAATCAAAGGAAGGTGATCTACTACCACTAATGGGGGAGTCACTGTAGGATGTGATGTAGTGTGTGACATTAGATACATACCATATCCATCTAAGTGTGCTATGCTTTATAATCTAGTGTGATGTAGTCAATATACTAAAATGTAAAAAAAATGAAAAATGTGAAAAGTGCTAATGCATCCTCAAATAAAGTGCTACTGCATACTCTTAAAAAGTGCTAAACTGTGTACAAACTGACTATTCATTGTGTTCTCATATAGCATTGCTAATTACTCCTATGTGTAAGCTAAATCTATACGTCCGTGATGCCTACCCCATATGGAAAGGAGAGACTCGTTATGGATAGATTCGCCTCAACTGCCTTCTCTACATGCCCTTTGCCCATTCTTTGGGGAGCAAGAGTAGGTGAGAATCCCAATCTCTCCCACATATTAACCAGAGCCCACAGATTGCTATAGAGATGAATTTGATATAAACCATATAATGAAAATGAAAAAAAAAAATTTGGGAAATAATCCAAAAAAATTAAGTTAAAAAATATTTTCCTTTTAACGGTAGCCTAGTTGTTCAACGTTTATTTTGTCATATAGTGACCCTAGTGATCTATTGAACCCCACTATTCCTTAATCCAACCCGTTACTTTCCATATCGTGCCACTATTTTGGCCTCATTAGTAAGTAATCTATCATAAAAAGGGGATATAGGAAAGTTTCTCATTAAGGCCATTTGGAGCCATAGTCCCCAATTTCTGGATCCACCATGTCTCTTTCTGTAATAGTTGTTCCTGTCTGTTGCCGCCTCGTCTTGAGATTGGAAGGTGGTCAATCGCGATGCACTTCAAAGAAGATAATGGATGATTTTTTTCCAAAAAGTGTCTAGCAACCGGTTTATCAGATTTATTGTCCCTATAGGCCAATCTGATGCTTGACCTGTGCCAACTTATTCATTCGCACACGGCAGTTTCCGTCTTCCCGACGTAATTTAATCCGCAGGGACATGATAATTTATAGATCACATGATCTGTACGGCAACCAATCCTATGTTGTATTTTGTACACCTGACCTGTATTAGGATGATTAAAACTTTTGCATGCTATAAGATGTCCACAGGTCACACAGCCTAGGCATTTTACACATCCATGGCTTGCCACACTTCGTGTTGTGGACGTATAACTTTTAATTGGGTCTGTATGGACCAGTAGATCCCTTAAATTCTTGTTATTTTTGTAAGAGAACATTGGTCTATTATGTATACTCTTTGGGAGGCTCCTATCATTTTCCATAATGTGCCAGTTCTTCACAACTGTCTGGCAAAATTTTGTTGTTGCTGTATTGTAGGTCATTGGAAAAGGGATCCTATAGTTCTTCTCCTGTGGTTTCTTTTCCGTCTCTCCTCTCCGATCTTTCGCTTTCATTAGAGCGCTGTCCAACACCTTCTTAGGATAGCCTCTTTGTGAGAATTTGTTGTACATCTCCTGTAGTTGTTTCTCACACTGTAATTCTCTGGAGTTATTTCTTATGACTCTCAAAAACTGCGAGAGGGGCAAAGAATTCTTCACATGGTTGGGATGTGCACTCTCGTAGTGAAGTAAGGTGTTCCGATCTGTGGGTTTTGTATAAAGTTGATATTATATATTTCCTTGATCATGGGATATTTCTAAATCCAGAAATTGAATAGTATGGTTACTGATATTTGAAGTCACTCTTATTGGGGTAGGAGATTCATTTAAATCTTCAATGAATTCCATTGCTTGTTGAGTGCCCCCTTTCCACAAAATTAAAATATCATCGATATATCGGAAATATTTAATTATTTTGTCATGATGTTTGCTGAGAATATACTCCCTTTCGAGCTGGTACATATAGGCATTGGCATACATGGGGGCCATAGCTGCCCCCATGGATGTCCCAGCCCTTTGCAAGTACCACTTCGTCTCAAATCTGAAGTAGTTGTTCTTTAATGCCAGTGATAACAACTCTAAGGTATACTCAACGGGTGGACCACAATAATGTTTTGTCTCAGTTAATAGCTCCCTCATTGCCTCTATACCCCCTTCATGGGGTATTACAGTATATAAGCTGGAAACATCTAGGGTCATTAATGTTATTGTCCCTTCCACCTTTCCGATTTTTTTCAATTCCTCAATTGGGGATTCTAGTAACTGGTAATTTAAATAAAAAATCCAGATACTTAGCGATGGGTTCGAGTAGACCTCCCACTGCTGATGTGTCCATTTGATCGCTGTCCCCTAAAAAAGTGACTGATTTCCGTGCAGAGGCTCCTTCATTGTCAGAGGCTGACTCCCCTGAGGTTACATCTATCGTAGTAACATCTGGTTTTATAATCTTCCTGCGGAAGCGTTTGGGTCTGTGTCTTTGTTCCTCCATTAGCCATTTATATACTCGATTTTCACCATAGTCCATTCTGACTCTTTCCATCTTCTGGCGTTTAAATTTAACCAGTTGATTTTTATATTTTAGTACTTCTTCATTTAGTTTGATATTAAGACTAATTCCTTCTGGTGAGCCTAGAATGACAGCATTCTCACTTTCCACCTGTTGTATTTTGAGTCGGATGTCCTGGAGGTCTTCTTTAACATCTTGGATTATGATGAGCATCCCTAAATCCCTTTAGGGAAAATTAGTGGGTGCATAGGAAGAGGGTAGTGCCAAAACCCTCTAAAAATACAAAAAAAGGAAAAAACCTTGCACTCCAACTCACTTTTATTTGTAGACCCGGTGCTCGATTGCACTAATAGATATCTGTAAGAAAAAATCAGCACTCCCAGGATGGAGGTGGACTTGGACCTACAGGGTCTTTTTTTGTCAGATTACCATTAGGCTAGACAAATCCCAAGAGGCTTTAGGGTACAAAATGCACCCACAATAGGGAGAATGAAACCCAAAGTAAGGAAAAACTGGGTCGCCGTGATGAACAAATGTTCAATGGACTTGATGCTCATCATAATCCAAGATGTTAAAGAAGACCTCCAGGACATCCGACTCAAAATACAACAGGTGGAAAGTGAGAATGCTGTCATTCTAGGCTCACCAGAAGGAATTAGTCTTAATATCAAACTAAATGAAGAAGTACTAAAATATAAAAATCAACTGGTTAAATTTAAACGCCAGAAGATGGAAAGAGTCAGAATGGACTATGGTGAAAATCGAGTATATAAATGGCTAATGGGGGAACAAAGACACAGACCCAAACGCTTCCGCAGGAAGATTATAAAACCAGATGTTACTACGATAGATGTAACCTCAGGGGAGTCAGCCTCTGACAATGAAGGAGCCTCTGCACGGAAATCAGTCACTTTTTTAGGGGACAGCGATCAAATGGACACACTGTCCCCCCCACGCAAAGTGACAAGAAGCAGCCGCAGAAACGCAAGAGACACATCACAAGAAGGGGCCAGAGGGGACATCCCCACTGGTCTCAGGGACAAACCACCTCTCAGGAGCTAATTCCAGTGTTTAACTTATCAAATAGGCCCCTATCTGCTGAGGAGGTACTACTTTTAAACAAAGGCCTTTCTTTCATTCCGATGTTATTGCCCAATAAATTCCAGTGGGATATAGAACTCTTTAAATTTGGGAGAAGTCTCAGATTAAAGGACTATTTCCACAAATCACAAGGAGATGGAAACATGTACAAGGAGGAGCCCACGAAACATAAATTTAAAGTCTCTAGCAAATTTGATCCCCCCACTTGCCACCCGACGATTAAGACCTTCCTGATGTCTGTAAAAACTGAGACAGAAGGAATCATGTCAAAGCATCAAATACAACATCCCAATGTCTCGAGGAAACAGAAACAGGTCATTCAAGGACTTTCAGAAGATCCCACCATAACGATCCGCCCTGCGGACAAGGGTGGGGGCATAGTCATACAGAATTATGAAGACTACGCATCAGAAATCTATAAACAACTGGGAGATGAAAGTACCTACCAAATTCTCCAAGGTGACCCAACTAAGGAGATTATTAAGAGAATTGATGATGTTTTAACATTTGGACTAACATCGGGATTTATTGATTTACAATTGTTCCAATTTTTGCATAAGGATAGCCCCCGCACCCCTATAATCTACACGCTCCCAAAGATCCACAAGAATTTGGACAAAATCATGACAAAATAATTAAATATTTCCGATATATCGATGATATTTTAATTTTGTGGAAAGGGGGCACTCAACAAGCAATGGAATTCATTGAAGATTTAAATGAATCTCCTACCCCAATAAGAGTGACTTCAAATATCAGTAACCATACTATTCAATTTCTGGATTTAGAAATATCCCATGATCAAGGAAATATATAATATCAACTTTATACAAAACCCACAGATCGGAACACCTTACTTCACTACGAGAGTGCACATCCCAACCATGTGAAGAATTCTTTGCCCCTCTCGCAGTTTTTGAGAGTCATAAGAAATAACTCCAGAGAATTACAGTGTGAGAAACAACTACAGGAGATGTACAACAAATTCTCACAAAGAGGCTATCCTAAGAAGGTGTTGGACAGCGCTCTAATGAAAGCGAAAGATCGGAGAGGAGAGACGGAAAAGAAACCACAGGAGAAGAACTATAGGATCCCTTTTCCAATGACCTACAATACAGCAACAACAAAATTTTGCCAGACAGTTGTGAAGAACTGGCACATTATGGAAAATGATAGGAGCCTCCCAAAGAGTATACATAATAGACCAATGTTCTCTTACAAAAATAACAAGAATTTAAGGGATCTACTGGTCCATACAGACCCAATTAAAAGTTATACGTCCACAACACGAAGTGTGGCAAGCCATGGATGTGTAAGATGCCTAGGCTGTGTGACCTGTGGACATCTTATAGCATGCAAAAGTTTTAATCATCCTAATACAGGTCAGGTGTACAAAATACAACATAGGATTGGTTGCCGTACAGATCATGTGATCTATAAATTATCATGTCCCTGCGGATTAAATTACGTCGGGAAGACGGAAACTGCCTTGTGCGAAAGATTAAGGGGGCCCAGGTCCAGCATCAGATTGGCCTATAGGGACAATAAATCTGATAAACCGGTTGCTAGACACTTTTTGGAAAAAAATCATCCATTATCTTCTTTGAAGTGCATCGCGATTGACCACCTTCCAATCTCAAGACGAGGCGGCAACAGACAGGAACAACTATTACAGAAAGATACATGGTGGATCCAGAAATTGGGGACTATGGCTCCAAATGGCCTTAATGAGAAACTTTCCTATATCCCCTTTTTATGATAGATTACTTACTAATGAGGCCAAAATAGTGGCACGATATGGAAAGTAACGGGTTGGATTAAGGAATAGTGGGGTTCAATAGATCACTAGGGTCACTATATGACAAAATAAACGTTGAACAACTAGGCTACCGTTAAAAGGAAAATATTTTTTAACTTAATTTTTTTGGCTTATTTCCCAATTTTTTTTTTTAATTTTCATTATATGGTTTATATCAAATTCATCTCTATAGCAATCTGTGGGCTCTGGTTAATATGTGGGAGAGATTGGGATTCTCACCTACTCTTGCTCCCCAAAGAATGGGCAAAGGGCATGTAGAGAAGGCAGTTGAGGCGAATCTATCCATAACGAGTCTCTCCTTTCCATATGGGGTAGGCATCACGGACGTATAGATTTAGCTTACACATAGGAGTAATTAGCAATGCTATATGAGAACACAATGAATAGTCAGTTTGTACACAGTTTAGCACTTTTTAAGAGTATGCAGTAGCACTTTATTTGAGGATGCATTAGCACTTTTCACATTTTTCATTTTTTTTTCATTTTAGTATATTGACTACATCACACTAGATTATAAAGCATAGCACACTTAGATGGATATGGTATGTATCTAATGTCACACACTACATCACATCCTACAGTGACTCCCCCATTAGTGGTAGTAGATCACCTTCCTTTGATTATATTAATTGCTGAGAATACCTAAGTATTTCACAACACTTGAGTTTCACTAAGGTTAAAGTGATGTCTTTACATTGCAAGAATTTATTTACATTGTATGACTACTAATAGCCTATCACATACTTTTCATTTTGTAACTATTAGTTATTTGTTCTATTTATATTGCTTCTCTGTATATGGAGGTAGCAGTTTTCCGTGATGTTTCTAACTTGATTTCGTTTAAATCCTACCGCCGAGCGAAGGGCTGATGTAGAAATGAGTCCAGGAGTAAACGCGCATGCGCCCGACGTCTCCATAGCAATGGAGGACGCGGGGAACCAGGAAGTAAGCTGAGCGCGCGATTAGGAACACGGAAGCATCCTGCACCCGCCCGGACGCTCGGCGGATAGGTTGATTGATCCCTAACACATCTGAACCATTAGTTAACATGATTGCTAGTCTTATTTAACCAGATTGTTTGTATGTGTATCTGTATTCTGTCCTGATGAAAGTTCCCTAGTGGAACTGAAACGTCGATTTCTGGAATAAAGACCAAATTTCTTTTTTTTCGTATAAATCCTGGGAGTGCTGATTTTTTCTTACAGATATATATATATATATATATATATATATATATATATATGTGTGTGTGTGTGTAGAGATTGTATGTATCGGTATGAATGTATGTATGTCTCTGTATGTATGTCTCTGTATGAATGTATGTATGTCTCTGTATGCATGTATGTATGGATGTCTCTGTATGTATGTATGTATGTCTCTGTATGCATATATGGATGTCTGCTTCTATGTATGTCTCTCTATGCATGTATGTGTATGTATGTATGTGTCTCTGTATACCTGTATGTATCTATGTGTCTGTATGTCTCTGTATGATTATGTCTGTGTTTGTATGACAGTGTACCTGTATGACTTTGATTGTGTGCCTTTTATGACTGTGTGCCTGAAAACAATGCCTGTGGCTTGGAAGGAAAGACCCACAGAGGGATCTGGAGGGGAGGGACACACAAAACGGACTGAGGGGAAAAAGAGACACACAGAGGGACTGTGGTTGAGAAGGAGACAAAGAAAGGGGCTGGGGTAAGAAAGAGACACAGAAAGGAGCTAGAGGGAAGAGACACACAAAGGGGCTGGGGGCAGTAAGATATATACAAAGAGTAGACACACTAAAGGGGGAATAAAATACACTAGAGCACAAAAGGGGTAAGAAATTAAAAGGAGGGGGCTACAATAAGACACACAGGTGAAGATGCTTTTTTTTTTTCTTTTTTTTTTTGAAGGGGGGGAGGGGGTAGAGGGCATCAAAATGCATCTTTGCCTGTGCAGCTAAAAATCCTTGCACTGACCCTCAGTTGCAAAATGTTTCCACAATGTTATCATTTCTGAAGCTCCGAACAAGCATTGCTCATCTTCTCAATTCACTTTTTGTCTCAGCACCTTATAACTTCAAACTGTTTCTCAGTACTAAATCATCACCTCTGTCATTTTACATCCTTCAGTGCTCCCCACCACTTAGCTTCTAAAATGTGCTCGTGTTACTAGTGTGGCCGTGACTTAAAGATGCATATTAATCTTTTAATTAATAATAATTAAGCAAAAGTAACAACATTAATATTTGTTATAGTTCGTGGTATTATGGTCCAAAATGTGGATAGAAAATACACAAAACATTGTAAAATTAAATGTATATTTAATATAATTATAATAATAAGTAACAGATGCTAGAAGAATGTCAATGTACTACAATAATTATACAATACAATTCTGCAAACATAGATGTAACAATCGCTTAAACATGAACAAACTTATACAGGCTATAACACATGCTAGATGTTACAATGGATTCATATTACTTTGGCTGGGGTTAGGTCAGAGCTGGTACTACATCTTAGGTTCAGTCAGGAAAAGCAAAAGGGACTCAATCCTTCCTACACCTGGTTTTTATTCAGTGTATTCCTAAGTAGGCAGGCCTATGATGTCAATCCCAGAAGCACATGGCTTACGGAATCCTACACACTGCCCCTAGTGGTGCTTCTAAAGCATTAAACTCATTATTCTTTATTTTATGACGTAAATCATTATATTAATTCCATTATAGTTACTCATGTTAAATTTACTCTGTCAGCTAGGACCACAATTAGTGGAATTAGACTGACAGACGAGCTATGTTGTTATGTTGTTACCTACCTACAAAAAAAAAACCCGTGGAAATATCTAAAATGCAACAGTCAGTAATTATCCGACATACAAGAGACTCAGAAAATAAAGTAAAATGGTAAAAATCTGCTATCATATGTTTCATTTTTTTAGTGAATCAGATGGTTAACACATGTGGATATAAAGCAAAAGTCTTATTTTGTTGTTTGCAGGTGTGAAAACGTGTCATGGTCTCTGAAAAAGTGCTGCCACAGCATGGATTGTGTAAGTGAATATCCAATGCTCCCGCCCGTTCGGTTGTCTCTTTGCTTACTTTTTCATGAGTTGGTTGAGGCACCCTTTTTTATTTTGCATGGAATTAAACCTCGCAAAATGTGTGGCTTCTAGGAGGAGATGGATCTAGAGTTTTTTCATAGTAATAACACCTATCTGTGTTCATTTCCTATAATGCACTGTGAACTCCAGTCAGATTTGTTTTTCATAACACTACCTGTTTACTTTAGATACCCCAACGTACACCAACCAAGTTAACAGTTAAGCATACATTCAAAACTATAGCTTGGTTCAGGCTTAAAAGTCATCCCATATCCTGCAAATCTTAAAGGAACACTACAGTGACAAAAATACAAATATGTATTCCTATCACTAAAACTGTGAAAACATAGGCTAGGTCCTGACCCCCTGTCAGCTAAGTAAAGGGTGATTTAATTCACCTTTAATCCAGAACCGCGCAGGTCTCCTCAAGACTGTCCCCACCCACGCATTGCCTCCCTGGCTGACATCATCAAACTTGATAATCTCAGCCAACCCAATGCTTTCCCATCAGCTGGTCCGCATAGATGAATCAATGTATCTGTAGGAGGAATGTTCAACGTCTCCATGCAAAGCATGCTACATATTTTGCAGCACTGGCCAACGAAGGACCTCTAGTGCCTGTCTGAGTGACTACCACTAGAGGTGTTGCTAGGCAGAAATATAACACTAGTAAAAAGGGATAGGGGGAAAGGTTGCGCCAAAACAATATTACCCTATTATGTGTGAACAACACAGAAAGCTATTCCAACAGGATATAATAAATATATGAATAAAATGATTCCTATATCAAAACAGTATTTTTAAAACAGTTAGTATTCATGAAAAAGTCCAGTGTAGAGATATAAACTTGCCAGAAGAGATGGTTATGAGATTCTTCAGAAAAATACTCTTCTGTCAGGGAAGTACTATTGTACTTGCTGTGTAGGGCTAAGAGGGAGCCCTACATTTTAAGGTGTGCTGCCTACTTGTTTATATTCCTTATACTCTAGCTGGTTTGGTTTAAGAGCGCTGATCTTTCTGTCTGTATCCTCTACCTAATAATGTAAACACTGTCTTTTCTCTGAAAAGGCAGTGTTTACATTATAAAGCCTGCAGGCACATCCTATAGACACCAAAATATAGACACCAATATAGTTGTTTTGTTGACTATAGTGTCCCTTTAGAAAATGTAGAACTACATTTTAACAACAGTCTGACACAGCTCTCATTACACCTTTTCTTGTCTGCTTTAATCGAGGGTTGATGACAAATTGTAGATCTTATTTTATCTATTTCTGCATGGACATGAATTTTGTATTGACATCTTCAAAAATAGAAAACATACTTCTGACTATGTGAATTAAATCTCTACCAGTCATCATTAAGCAAATTATATTAAAAAGCAAACATAATAGAAACCTTGAGGCATAACAAATTACAAATTCAACAGATTAACTAAAATATTTATTACAGAATAGTTGTTTGTGGATCTTATTAGAAAGTAAAGTCAATTAAATCCATTAAAGTTTTTTATTTTCAATATAATAAATTATAAATATATGTCTCTTGTGATGTCTGTGCCTTAATTTGATTTCATAAAATAGTTATAAAAACTAACTGGAACATAAGGTCACAAATAAGTCAAAACATATCTTAGCTAACAAGATGAACTTTAGCTAATAAGCTAATTTAACACAAAGTTGTAGTTCACAAAAATGACTCATAGCAAATACAGACAGACTTAACATTATTATTTTCAGTCGCGATAAATGTGCTTTGAATGTTTTGCTTAAAATAGTAAATGCCAGATGTGAAAATTGAGCACACAATAATGCTCAGTATGTAAGATGAGAAAAACAATAGGGGAACAGGAGAGATGCAGCTAGTTGCTTATCCTCTTTCTCCATCACATGTGCTACAATTTCTAGGTTATGATTACAAATTGTCTTTAAGACTGGGCATCTAATCGGCCAATTCATTTTAATAATGAGGCTCAAGAGACTTGTCTTAATTTTATAGTGCACTCTATCCTGATGCCTACAGAATGGAGAAAAAAACATTCGCTGGGCCTCTCCTGTTGTGGGGAGTGGTCTCGTGGGACCCCACCTTTTCTTGCTTATTTACTTTATGGAGAGAGCTGATCAGTTAAGGAGCCAGTTGGCTTTCTGATGGAACATGCTATGGTCGCACAGACCTTTGCATGCATGTTTTTTGAAACTTGTGCTAAACTTAGTTGTGCTCAGATGCCAGTCTGTGATATATGATAGTGAATACACAAATCTTTAAACTAACTTTGAAGTAAATTATTCACTAAGTATCTTAGTAAATAAATGCAGCATCTCTTAGAAGAACCTAAACAATTACTTAAAATGATATCAGATAAAGAAAAAACAGATACCATATATACTATAGACCTGTTAGATTGATGTAGTCAGGATTTCCTCAATGAACCAATATGTATTATATTATATTATATTATATTGTAATATATTTTAGGAATGTAACTTGGAAATCTATTGCTGTGGTTTTTGTATTCTACTTAACCCTTTAAAGACCACATGATGGTATATGTTATCATACAGTGTAGAGTTTAATGCTCTTTGACAGCATAGACTGTTGTGCATTAAAAGCCCCAGTATTTTGTGATACCTGAAAGTCCCCTCTCTGAGTTGGTGTTACAATGTATGGCCTTTGACAGATGAGCTATGTGCACTGTTTCAGGAGCTGCAACATGAGAGTAAGATATCCCTCTCATGCTGCAATCACACATTACAGAGTGCTTCAAGATACCTCTATACTGTGTGAACTGGGAAATCCCTCTGCTGATGTCAATGTCAAAGTGTTGTGGAACTGACCGCAGACAATGCTGGAAGTCCAGCGGTGTTTGGGAGTTTCTGTGTCCGTTTTCAGTTCCATGAGGTTCATGCCCAAACACCACTACCTGCATTCATGTGAACAAGATGGCCGCCACCTCATGGTCATCCATAGGAATTGCAGCCACCCAGACGAACACTTAGAACACTGCGGTGGAAATTTCTACAAAGTAGCAATTAGGCTTAACAAGCTTCAGGGTGGTCTCCAGTTCGTGCAGCTGTTCGGTTCTTGAACCAAATATAAAATCCCACGAACCAAGTCTGTTCACATGGTTTTTTAAAGGGCCCATAGTCTTTTGGTAAGAGGCTAGCCAGCAGGCCACTCCAAGAACACATGACGAAGCTCAGTATGTCACGAAATGTATTAGGCTGTACATGTGTATTGATGTATGTATTGGGAAGTGTGTTTTTGTATTGGGAATTGTGTGTATGTAATGGCATTGTGTATATGTATTGGACTGTGTGTGCATGGTTGATTATATGTAATAGGCAATATATATGCATGGATGGATGGATTAGGCAACGTGTGTGTCTCTTTCCTTAAATGTCTGCTCACTGTGTCTCTCTCCTAAAAATTCTCCCAGTCTCTATTCCCTAAATGTCTCCAAAAGCCTTTTCTGTTTTCTAAATTTCTCACTTAAAGGGATACTATAGTGCCAAGAATGCAAAGCTGCATCACCCCCCCCCCCCCCCCCCGCACCTTCTCCCACTGCAGTGAATAAAGGGTTAAAGACCCTTTATTTACTTAGATGCGCTAATGTCCCTCAACACTACTGATGAGGGGCCCAAATCCGCATGCACATTGAGTGCCATGTGCATTAGGACCTCCCCATAGCAAAACATTGAAACAATGCTTTCCTTTGGGGGTATAGCTGACGCTTGATATCCTCATGCAGAACCGTTAACATCTAGGAAGCGGTCCAGTGTCTAGCAGACAGCCACTGGAGGCAGACTTAGTGCTGCAATGTAAGCATTGCAGTTTCTCTAAAACTGCAATGTTTTACATTGCAGCACTAAGTGGAATAGGGAGATAGCACCCAGACCACTTCAATGAGCTGAAGTGGTCTGAATGCCTATAGTGTCCCTTTAATGTCTAATGCATCTCCTCCCCTAAATATCACTTCTTTGCAATTCAGCATTTAGTGAATAAACCTGTGAAGGAATGTAGTTGCATTCATGAGGGGGCGGCAAAATGGATTGTTGCCTAGGGCGGCAAGAATCCTTGCACCGGCCATGCACACAATGCATCCATTACACACACACACACAATGCATCCCTTACACACAATTCATACCTCACAAATGCACAATGCTGCCCTTGCACACATACACAGAAGCACACAATGCATCCCTTACACACCCACAAACATTGCTTATCTTAATGCATCTCTTACACACACTCAATGCACCCCTTACAGGCACACACACTGGATTACATTACATACACAGAAACACACCTTCCATCCCTTACACATACAAACACAGATTCACGCAAAGCATCCTTTACACACACACACACACACACACACACACACACACAAAGAAACACACAATGCATTCCTTACACATAAACACAAACTGCATCCCCTGTACACTCTCACTACATCCCTCACACTAACTAGTATATCCATACATTACATTCCATCTTCTACAATAACACATAACACATCCCCTACACACACACACACTCCACTCCCTGTGAGCAAACTCATGGATGAGCCTTGTAGGCATCAGGCTTATGGTCAGGCCTTGTAGGCATACTCACGGTCAGGCCCTGGGGGCCCAGACTGTGATCTGTGTAAGGGGCCTCAAAAAATGAAGCTTCTTCCTGTTTGTTGTTTTTGTGAGCACTGCCTCCAGAGAGCCTGTTTTAACAACAGACCAATGGAGCCAGACTGCAGCCTGAGCCATCATCATCCTTTTGTCCTCATATGGTGGCAAGTAGGCAATCCAGTATATTATTAGTGGCAATAATCCCTAATTTACCTCCCATTAAAGGGACACTATAGTAACCAGAACCCTCTCTAGCTTAATGTTCTGGTGTCTATAGCCTGTCCCTGCAGACTTTTTAATGTAAGCACATTGCCTTTTCAGAGAAAAGACACTCTGTGCAGCACTGGCGTTGGCTCATATGGCATTGTAATGGGGGGTGGGGGGGTCTAGCTGGGGTGGCATATTTTTGTTTGCGTAGGGCAGCAAAAATCCTTGCACCGGCCCTGATGCTAGGGGTATGTTTATAATGTAATTTTAGGGACAGGATTGGTGGAAAGGGTATTTATGTAGGATATCATTGTATTGTACTCAAGAACAGTAGCATAATACACATATGGGGTTGTGGGGATATTTATGGGATAATAATAGTAAACAGTTGAGAATTGCCCACTATTTCAATTCTCAGATCCCAAAGATCGTTATCGTGTAAGTAAAATGTATTCCATATAAATAAAATCACAATTTGTTATAAAATTAGATACAATTTATTGTGACAAATTAAATAATAATAATATGTAACATGCGTGATAATAATCAATGATTATTCAGTATAACATGAGTATGCAATACAGTGGCAATACACATTCCAATGCTTAACACAGTCAATTGTCAAGACAAGATTTATGACGGTAGTTCACATAGAACGAAAGTGAAACTTACACACATAGAAAAGCTTTTTTTTTTCACACAGCTTGCAGCGTAAGGCCATAAAACTTTAGCTAACATTTAGAATAACCCTTTCAATGCTGGCTAGACCTCCTAGGTAATTAAGACATATTCTCATGTAATTTTAAATAAAATAACACCTAAACCAGCTCATTAGTCATTTCCTGGAACCATCCAATAAAAATAATCTACCGGATTCTACAAGCTGAATTTTAACTTGCCTAAACAGATATTTTATCTTATTTTAGAGCAAATCAATACACCTGGATAAATATCACGATATGCTAACATGTGATTGTAACTACATTAATATATAATTATTCTTTTCCCATCTGCAGAATGGGATGCTATAACTATATATTCTTTAGTAACTAAGATTTCTAAATATCGAAATCTGACCATGATTTATCCAGTCACATATCATGCTATTAGAAAAATTGTAATTAATTTAGATTAATTAAATGAAACCAGTATAATTACCAGTTGAGTAGACATTCTCATCAGATGAGTAGGTAGTCTCAGGAACTGAATGGATGTGTGATTGGTGTGTAAGAAATTCTGAGTGCCGTGGAGTGGATATCTGTTATGGATTTCTCTGCATGGCCGAATCTGAAACCCAAACTCCAACTCACTTCAACTCCGACTCTTTGACTTTGCCCCTCTCTTCCCTTTGTCTTAACTTTTTAAAGGGATAGCAATTTAGGTATTTGGTCCATAGAGGGCAGTCTCGTCCCACTAAACATTCCTATCCAGGAAAGAGTTAACTTTTCCTGGTGTCTATTCTGACATTATTTAGCTTATCTTTATGGTTATCTATAACTTAAGTTTTCTGTCAGTTCAAAGAGTATCTTTGAATTTTCTTCAGACAGTGTGTCTCCAGTTCCTGCTGTAATTTCTAAAATGACAGTTAGAAACTTAATTTTCACCTTAAACTTACAATGGGACCTTATACAATATCGAAAGTAAAATTAATTACTAATCTTCTCTGTCACTAATGTCTGGGTTTAGAATTATTTCTATTCCATTAACATTTAGACAGTCTTCCATCCCCCGTTCTCATTTCGCATCACTTGGTTTGTACATACAATGCATTCTTTAGCTCCGGCTAGGTTAGTCACAGAAAGGATAGAAATTTGTGTCTTTGTTAGCTTGAAATCCAAAATGGAGTCTGCTCTGTTCAGAGTGATTCTGACAATATACATTTTTAATTTCTATCATAGCACAAAATGTCTGCCGATATAAATATCCTGACAGGGTATTCACAATAGTGGGACATTTTTATGTAGCAGTTTGGGATTATGTGACTACTATAAAAGTTGTAATCTCAGCATGCCAAATTTTGCAAAGATTTAGCTTTCATAACTTCTAAAAAGGATTTGTCATATTGGGCATTTTAACAATCAAGACGAATCAGTGAGTCTATTTTGTGTTTGTTTTCTTTAGTTGCACTTATTGTCTGGAAATTATTACATTTATAATTGAGAAAATTGTTTTGTTACAGAAAGAGTAAAATTGTGGTAGAATGAATGCACGGCAAACGTTCCAAAAATGCCTTTATCCTTAAGGGATTAATAGATCACTTAAGTCCTTTACATTTCAATGAAGTGACCTGCATGCAGTATTCCTGTCCTTTTATCACTGCAATATTTTTATTAAAACTTGGTCATGTGATATGGAAGCCCCATGAGAAAGCATTGCTTCATGCACATCTGGTCCCAGTGGCTCCTTGTGGATCATTATGGAGAATGAATGGACATTGCAGGAAGATGAAGGGTAAGCAGCACAAAGGGAGCGTTAGTGCTCGAAAAAAGTAAGTTATTATGTATTTTATTAATTATTATCATTTTTAGTTTGGGACAGGTAAACTAAAGCATTAGGAATACAGATTTGTATTCTAATGCTTTAGTGTTCATTTAACTATTTTGTTTGGCACAAGATGTTTTAAATTACTTTTTTTTTGCTTCTTAAGTGCACCCACATCCCATTGTTTAGATAGAAGAAGTTTTGTGTTTAGTAGATTCAGCAGATCTTGTTCAAGACAGGAAACTGGAGTGGTCAGTGAAGTTATCACTAGGCTGTAATGTAAACACTGCATTTTCTCTGAAAAGACAGTGTTTACAGCAAAAAGACTGAAGGTAATGATTCTACTCACCAGAACAAATTCAATAAGCTGTAGTTGTTCTGGTGACTATAGTGTTCCTTTAAACATTTCCTTAAATTGGTGAGAATTCTCTTTTCAGTCAGTTAAATTATATTGCCATGTGGTTTCTTAAGTCCATCTTGTAGGTGTTTTTATATAAAGCGCACTCCATTCTGTTAGTACACCCACACTTCATCCGTTACTCAATTCATATTTTTGCATGCACACAGTATTGGTTTGATTGCAATACTTTAACAATAACTGTATATTTGTATTTCTTTCTTCTTGGTATTAATGTATACTGCACATTGAATTTTCCCTTTCCCTCATATTTCAACTAATTTTCTATTTACAGCAGCTGATGTCATAAAGACCGATGCTTTATTTTCTTTATGTCAAGTATGTATATTTGATGTTTTCCAACTAATACTTTGCTACTTAGTAACCATGGATGCACTTTAATTCATACGTACTTTAGACACTTATATTCTTAATGCTATTTCCGTTTTTATTCGACTGTTTCAACGTTTACAGTGATTATAGTATTTGGCTTGATAAATAACTTTTATGATATACATTATTATATACGTCAGCGGTCACTGATGATGAGGAAGTGAGGACTTTCTGTACAATACAGGAATTATATGCACTTGAAATAGCTGCAATGAATACCCAACATTATAATTCTAGTTGTATGCAGGCATTATGCTCATATCCTGATGATATACTTACATTCTAGTGGTATTTTTTAAATTTTCTATATTTTCAAAAATGCCATTAGATCCTTAAAATCTTAAAATGAAGTTATTTAGTTAGTTTGCTTTAATCATTGTGCATACTTAATATATATATAATATATGTGCATACTTAATTTTATATATATATATATATATATATATATCAATATAAATAACACAACACTGGCATTTCTACCTCTGTGCTAATATTCACACCCATCTGATGTCATCTCCCTAGTATTCATATATCGTGCATGTACAAATTTTAGACTTAAGGAGTTTTAATACGATTACAAATGTATGAAACGAGAAAACCTCTGAAATATCAGTATGCCATAAGTATCGAGGTCCTCAACTCAGTAATTAATTGAAGCATCTTTGACATTGATTACAGCCTCAGGTCTTTTTTTGGTATGATGGCAAAATCTTTGTACACATGGGTTTGAGTAGTTTCTGCCATTCACCTATGCAGGTCCTCCTAAGTTCTGTAAAATTTGATGGAGATTGTCGCTAGACAGCCATTTTCATGTCTCTCCAGAGATGTTCAATTGAGTGCAAGTCTAGGCTCTGGCATTCACAGAGTTGTTCCTAACCCACTTTTGCATTGTCTTGGCTGGGTACTTAGGGTTATTGTCATGTAGGTAGGTGAACCTTTGACCTAGTCAGAGCCTTGGTTTTTCATTATGATATGTTTGCTGTATTTAGTTTTTCTACAACCCTGACCAATTTCCAAGGCTCTGCTACTGAAAACCCCCTCTAAAGCACAATGCTACCACCTCCATGTTTCACAATTGGGATGATACTGCTCTATTGATAAGTGGTGCCTGGTTTCCTATAGACATGATGCTTTCAATTGCGGCCAAACTGTTCAATCTTCATTATAACATTGACTTATATATTCAAACTTTCAACGTATTTGAAGCACATTTGACAGCAATTACAGCCTCAAGTCTTTTTTGGTATGATGCATTAAGTTGTGCACACCTGGAATAAGGTAGTTTCTGCAATTTATATCTGCATATCCCCTCAAGCTGAATCAGTTCCTTTGGCCCCATGGCTTGATTATTGTTCTGATATGCATTTACAGCTGTGGAACCTTTTATAGATAAGCATGGGACTTTCCAAATCATATCCAATTAATTGAATTTGTCACAGGTGGACTGCAATCAAAGTAGTGTCGAAACATCTCAAGCATGATCCAGATGAATTGGATGAATCTGAACTAAATGTGAAGTGTCATAGTAAAGTGTCTGATTACTTGTATCAATGTGATATTTAAATGTTTCTGCTTAATTTAAACCATTGTAATATTAGTCTGCAACATAATTTTTTTTTAAAAAGATTAAGTGGTCTGAACACTTTCTGAATGCATTGTATATTGTAAAACTGGAAAAAGGTGCTATTTGTTTAAGACACGTACAGTTTACATGACACAGAAAGCATTTTGTCACAATTCCCAACCTTAGGAAGAGCCATCTATCCTTTAAAACAAATTCTCTCTTTTCCTGGTGTCTCTCTATTTTGGTAGCTCAAAATTATTGGTGTATATAAATGAGTGTCAGAGCTCCTTATTTAAAAATGTTAATACATTAAAGTGTAAAAACAGTTTCACATGAATTGTCTAATTTCAAATGGAGTTAAAGCAAAGTAATATGTCAACTATTCTTACCTAGTTCCACAACTTTACAGTTATTTACTAAAGTGAGAATTCAATGTGAATTCAAAGTGAATTTTAAATTTAAGGCCAGAGTAGCCAAGCTGAAAGCATAGATGACTTAGATAATGTTTCCAGTTCAGCTATTTTGGCCTTAAATTTGAATTGTGGTTTCAATTCACTTTGAATTCTCACTTTAATGAATAACCTGATAATACATCTAAACATAATCTTCAATGTAAAAAGATCAGTCTTTGGAAATAGGAGGAGATATAAATAGTTATTTGAGATAAATATGAGACAGAAACATAATCCAGCACTTTAAGGGATGTCACCATATACATTTCATATGAATATCCCCATCGTAAAAAGAAAAATATATATACACCCAATTATGTTACTTCATACAATTCATACTAAACTATTCCGAATGGTTTAGATCACTCAACACATTTGGAAGTATCTGCCCAGCCCACTATCTTAAAAATAACATCTTTCGAGCATGGACTCTTTTGTTACGCTTAAAGGTACACTGCTGTGCCTTGACATCTTTCACTACATGTTGGTCACAGGACTCAGATAACTGAAACTGAATGGAAAAAGGTCTTTATCCCTGCACATCACATCACAGCCAATATTGCTACCCAGGAGAATAACTATAAGAGACTTCCCATTTCCAGAGGTTGTCTCCCATTTCCTTAGACAGGTGCTGGAGATGTTTGGAATCTGAGGGTGCCACTGCCCATGTGTGATGGTTCTGTCCTGTAATGAGACATTTTTGGAGTCACAACTAAACTTTTTGTTATCAATGTCTCTATTCAGTTTACGCCCACAGTAGCAATATTTTATGTATTTCCATTTTCAATCTGTAACCTTAAATTCTCCTTATTTATACACTTATTAATGGCCCGATGAAGCAACTCTAGAAGCCATCAAAGTAGTGGCCAGTGGAGTTATCACTAGGCTGTAATGTAAAAACTGAATTTTCTCTGAAAAGACAGGGTTTACTGCAAAAAGCCTGAAGGGAATGATTCTACTCACCAGAACAAATACAATAAGCTGTAGTTGTTATAGTGACTATAGTGTCCCTTTAATTTTTTTGAACACTTATGAATTATAATTTTTATAAATAACTTAGAGTACTTAGTTAATATAGTGGGAGAAAAATGAAACTTATTTATATAAGACATAAAACGAATATCAAAAGATAAAAATTATATGTAAGAAAAGAAAATATGTGTAAAAAAACTATACATTTTTTTATTGGACTAACATAATATTTAGTCTTTGAAATATTATGTTAGTCCAATAAAAAATGTATCGTTGCATACTGCAATACTCTGGTATTTTGGCATCTTGTCTACCGGACTAATATGGCTAATTCAATCTACACTATATATATATATAAAGGTAAGTTTAAAAATACACCGGAAATTTGAAAAAGCCCCTTGAGGTAAATAAAATACTGGAAAAATGGCTAGTATATCAAATGTATGATGTAAGTAAAACACCTAAGTTACACACAAGCTGCCTCCTTAGTAATATTGGCGCTCCGAAGAAAAAATAAATAAATATATATATATATATATATATATATATATATATATATGTATGTATATGTATATGTATATGTATGTATATATATATATATATATATATATGCAATGTCCCTATATAAATGTATTGAATGTATTTACATTTAAAAAGCAGCGAAATCTAGATCTTTGTTTAATCCACCATTATACAGCGTGCCTTATTTAAAGATTCAATCGGTTTATGTACGTCTAAAGGGTTTACTTTTCCCCACCTCTTTTGATGGAGTAGACCATCTCAATACCTTTGACTGCTAAGCCCTTTGGATCTCCATTTTGTGCCTCCAAAAAAATGCACTCGTACTTCTGATTCAGATTTGTATTCTTAATTGCCCTGATTTGTTTGCTATTTCTTGGATTTAAATTCCTCCATGCAAAATCAAAATGTTGTTTATCACAAGGACATTCCAAGAGGTAGGTAATATACATGTTATTGCGATTTATAAAATAGTCAATTAAATTTTTTGTGTTATTTTTTTTTTATGGTTGGAGTTAAAATGTTTATGATTAAATGTAAGACAATTCTTCCTGCCGCATCTGTAGATACCTCTTAATGGATACAAGGTTACCTTATGAGTCATACTGGGGGCTGTCATACTCTTAAAAGTTATGTTTTTTTCTGAAAACAATCCTAGGTTTATCTCCATTATTGATGTACGTGTATTTGTCTTGAACTTATAATCGGCCAGCGTTTCAGAATAAAATTCTTTATCTAAGAGTATCCCTCCACCTCTTGTGAGTACACTATAATTAGGGTGTGTGTGTAAATTTTGTATTTTTAAGTTTATACTTTATAATAAAGGATATTGCAACATGCTTTCTAGGCCTTATATGATAATCAGGCTTTTACTTTGTATAACTGTTCGCAACTCTCCTCTGTTTAACATAACATATTTACCATACTCTGGTTTTCAATATATCAATATAATTTCTATAGTGTGTATATGTGCACTAATATACATTATTATTGTATTTATGAAAATACTATACAAAAATAAAAGTTCAAAGAAAGTCTTATATTTTCATCGAACTCCTAGAATAAGTAATGAGTTAGTTTGAAACAAATGTTACACCAATATATTTGAAACAAATTTGAAAAGAATTGAGATATTGAGTAGAATTCATAAACTGCATGTGTTTAGAGTATCTGTAGAGTTCACATGTCAAGGTAAATAATTTCAGGAGGTTGTATATAATTGAGGCAATGGTTTATCCCTCAAAGAGAAGGCTGGCAATTGCCTTTCTGGGTCACTAGAATAGAGAGGATAGTGGGCAATGCTACTGTCATGCTCCTGAGCAGGTCAGAGAGGAGACCATTGCAAGGGTTATTGGTAGTGATGTCCCGAACAGTTCGCCGGCGAACATAGCTTGTTCGTGGCGAATGCGGCGGGTGAACATATGCGATGTTCGGTCCGCCCCCTATTCATCATGGAGGTGGGAGGGTCTGGGAGGGAGGGTCTGCTGCTGATTGGCTGGAATGTGTCTGCTGACTGTGAGGTACAGGGTCAAAGTTTACTCAATGATGACGAATAGGGGGTGGACTGAACATCGCATATGTTCGCCCGCCGCATTCGCCACGAACAAGCTATGTTCGCTGGCGAACAGTTCTCGGCGAACTGTTCGGGACATCACTAGTTATTGGTTAAAACGTTATTTGTCGTATTAGACATAACAAATTTACTAAAGATAAAGAATAAAGGGCAGTCTGCCACAAACAGGATAATTTGTGAGAAAAAACAGGGTTTAGGCGATATGCCACAAACAAGATCTGTAGAAAGTAAATGAATAAAGTCTTTTGTATACAAGCAGGCTTGAAGTTATACCAAGTAGTTAAGGATTTCCAGCATACTTTGCAATGCAGCTAGTTATAGGTTAGTACCTTTTAGGATAAGGCAATACAGGATCATGCAGAGTTGTAGAGGTTGAAACAGGTAGGTATATTCCAAAATAATATAATGCAGGTTGCTTACGAGATCATATACTGATGCAGCAATTGAAGCTGTTAAGATTATTCAAGGAAGGCAATATGCCACAAATCAGGATTCTTGGAAGCTGATAAGTAAAGTCTTTTAGGCAAGTTCAGGATAAAGTAATGCAGGTTAGTCAGGGGTCAAGTCCCGGGGAATAAAGTGTGGGAACTCACTTGAGTTCCACCCTCACCCCACCACCAGAAAAAAACAAAACTTGCATGCATATATAAACACGTACACACACACTCAGGTGCACACATACACTCACAGACACACACACAGACTCACAGACAGACACACATACACACACACACACACATACATACAAACACTCAGACACACACACACTCACATACACATACGCTCACAGACACACACTCCCAGACACATACACTCACAGACACACACACACTCCCAGACACACGCTCCCAGACACATACACACACACACTCCCAGACACATACACACACACACTCCCAGACACACACACACACACTCCCAGACACATACACTCCCAGACACATACACAGACACACACACATACACTCACAGACACATACACACACACACCCACAGACACACACACACTCACATCCACTCACAGACACACAGACACACACACACACACATACACACATACACACCCAGACACATACACACACTGGCACACACACACTCCCAGGCAAATACACACACACTCCCAGACACACGCACACACATACACTCATAGACACACACAAACTCCCAGACACACACACACACTCACAGACACACACACATACACACATACACTCACAGACACACACACATACACTCACAGACACACACACACACACACACACTCCCAGACACATACACAGACACACACACATACACTCACAGACACATACACATACACTCACAGACACACACACTCACATACACAAAAATGATTTGTATATATTTTTTTAAATTTAAAAATAGCCACCCAGCCTCCCTACCTGGAGAGCTGGCGTGGACCTGTCCCTGGGGTCCAGTGGGGCTTCAGTGCGGCTGGCTCTTGTCTCGCTGTCAGACGCGGCGAGGGAGCTGTGTCCTCTCTGCTCCCTCTCGCCGCGCGGGCTGTCTGCTGATGCCGGGAGCTGGAAATGACGTCATATTCCGGCTCCCAGCATCAGCAAACGGCGCGGCGAGAGGGAGCAGAGAGGACACAGCTCCCTCGCCGTATCTGACAGCGAGACAAGAGCCGGCCGGGGGGATCCTTCAGGTGGCCATTAGGCCACCTCTTGGGCCCCCCATGTCAGGGGGAACATGGGGACATTTGGGGGCGGCATTTTTTGCTGCCCCCTGAGTGCCTGCAGGACCATAAACGGGAACGGCGTTCCTGCACTAAAAAAAGTGCAGGAACGCCGTTCCCACGCGTTCCTGAAGGACTCGAGCCCTGAGGTTAGTGCCTTTCAGTATGAGGAAATGCAGATGAGTACAGGATGAGGCACTGCAGGTAAGTTCTCCACAGAATGAAATCATGTAGATAAAATACAGGATATTACCAGGAACAGAGATTCTTTATCAGAGCATAGACTTCATCTTTATCAGAGCATAGACTTCAATATCAAGGCACTGTTGTGTGCTGGGAGTAGACTTATCAAGCCTCCTCATTAGTTAATCCAGGTGAGGTTATGAAGGTGAGTGAATAGGTTAGTGGCTAGGGAGGCCACTAGAGGAGAAAATCATGAAGTTCACCACAAGGGCCAGTAATAAAGGAAAAAGTCTAACATGTCAGTTTTGAAACTGGACAGCTACAATACTATGTAAGTAATTTTTACATTATAATTTTACAGGGCTACCATCATGATTTTTTGGGCCCCTGACAAAGATCAAGGTATGGGCCCCCGGGCCTGCCCACATGACCTGCCCCTGAGTCTGCCCCCAAGTCCACCCATGTGGCCTTCCCCTGAGTCTGCCCACAAGGATGTAGTGTGTAGGTAGAGTGGATGCAGATAATGTGTGTGTATGTGTAGTGGATGCAGTGTATGTGTTTGTATAGTGGATTAAGTGTGTGTAAAGTGATCCCCATCTGTCGTACAAGTCTCAGAAAGCTTTTCCATCTGGGGATCTACAATTTGCCCATGCTTGCAGAATTGTATTTAGCACTGAGCAGTGAATGTGTGTTTGAATGTAAGCATGTTTTTGTATGGAGTATGTGTGTATGTAAATGCTAGTGCTTCAATGCAGGTGTGCATTTGTGTGTAGTGTATACACTGCCACACACACTGATACGCATACACTGCCACACACACTGATACACATACACATACATATACAGATACACAGACACACACTCTGACATAATGCAAATACATAGACACACACATACAGTTGCAAGAAAAAGTATGCAACCCTTTGTAAAGATATGGATTTCTGCACAAATTGGTCATAACATGTGATCTGGTCATCATCTAAGTCACAACAATAGACAATCACAGTCTGCTTAAACTAATAACACACAAAGAATGAAATGTTGCCATGTTTTTATTGAACACACCATGTAAACATTCACAGTGCAGGTGGAAAAAGTATGTGAACCCTTGGATTTAATAACTGGTTGAACCTCCTTTGGCAGCAATAACTTCAATCAAACATTTCCTGTAGTTGCAGATCAGACGTGCACAACGGTCAGGAGTAATTCTTGACCATTCCTCTTTACAGAACTGTTTCAGTTCAGCAATATTCTTGGGATGTCTGGTGTGAATCACTTTCTTGAGGTCATGCCACAGCATCTCAATCGTGTTGAGGTCAGGACTCTGACTGGGCCACTTCTGTTTAAGCCATTCTGTTGTTGATTTACTTCTATGCTTTGGGTCATTGTCCTGTTGCAACATCCATCTTCTGTTGAGCTTCAGCTGGTAGACAGATGGCCTTAAGTTCTCCTGCTAAAATGTCTTGATAAACTTGGGAATTCATTTTTCCTTCGAAGATAGCAATCCGTCCAGGCCCTGACGCAACAAAGCAGCCCCAAAACATGATGCCCCCACCACCATACTTCACAGTTGGGATGCGGTTTTGATGTTGGTGTGCTGTGCCTCTTTTTCGCCACACATAGTGTTGGGTGTTTCTTCCAAACAACTCAACTTTGGTTTCATCTGTCCACAGAATATTTTGCCAGTACTGCTGTGGAACATCCAGGTGCTCTTGTGCAAACTGTAAACGTGCAGCAATGTTTTGTTTGGACAGCAGTGGCTTCCTCTGTGGTATCCTCCCATGAAATCCATTCTTGTTTAGTGTTTTACATATTGTAGATTCACTAACAGGGATGTTAGCATTTGCCAGTAACTTTTGTAAGTCTTTAGCTGACACTCTAGGATTCTTCTTCACCTCATTAAGCAGTCTGCGCTGTGCTCTTGCAGTCATCTTTACAGGATGGCCACTCCTAGGGAGCGTAGCAGCAGTGCTGAACTTTCTCCATTTATAGACAATTTGTCTAACCGTGGACTGATGAATAGCAAGGCTTTTGGAGATACTTTTATAACCCTTTCCAGCTTCATGCAAGTCAACAATTCTTAATCGTAGGTCTTCTGAGAGCTCTTTTGTGCGAGGCATCATTCACATCAGGCAATGCTTCTTGTGAAAAGCAAACCCAGAACTAGTGTGTGATTTGTATAGGGCAGGGCAGCGGTAACCAACACCTCCAATCTCATCTCATTGATTGGACTCCAGTTGGCTGACATCTCACTCCGATTAGCTCTTGGATATGTCATTAGTCTAGGGGTTCACATACTTTTTACACCTGCACTGTGAATGTTTACATGGTGTGTTCAATAAAAACATGGCAACATTTCATTCTTTGTGTGTTATTAGTTTAAGTAGACTGTGATTGTCTATTGTTGTGACTTAGATGATGATCAGATCAAATTTTATGACCAATTTGTGCAGAAATCCATATCATTCCAAGGGGTTCACATACTTTTTCTTGCAACTGTACATGCACTGACCCATAGTTATTTTGTTCCAATAGTGGAATAACATTTTTTTTTTTTTTACAATTGAGAAAAGTAGTGGGAAAACGTGTGGATTTAGGTCAAATATAGCCAGCTCTCCTCTACATAATCATTATGTGAGAGAAGGTTTCAGAGATTTGACACACTGGGGTGTTTTGTGAGATGATGGGGAAGGCTATGGACATATATTAAATTTAAGAGGCTGAAAGGTAAAAACTGGGAATATTATACATTTTGGAAAAAAATAAGTAGAAGAAAAGAATGGGAAACAGCAATGTAGCATTAGAGAAACTAAATGACCATGTCCTTTTGTACTGGCTGCCTGATATATTGAGGGTTTTTTTGCTGGACTCATGCCACTTTAGTTGTGAAATGCATCAAGATATTTATTAGTAGTATGTAGAAGACATATCCCGCAGAATTGAACTGAATTAGTAAATCAATGAGGTAGTTTCAAAGAAACGAAGAGAAAAGAAGTGAAAAGGAACTGTGAAAAGAGGCAATAGCTCCCCCATGACATACCAAGCTATTTTGTCACTCCCAGAAGGATATTTTACATTAAGTGCCCATACCATGCAGGACTGTATTACCTCTGGGAACAATTTCATTGAATGTGTTAATTACAATATATCACCATCTGCTCTCTGATGTAAAGTAATGTTAATTCTCTTACTTATTAAAATGATCTGATTCCAGAGACTTTATTTCTGTATGCATGTGGAGATTAAACAATATTTTTGTTTAAAGGAGTATGAATTGCTAAACAGAGAGACAATGAGTTAAAATCCGTCATACTGCTGTTAGAGTTTCTTGCTGAATTGGGTCAAACAGGGGTTAGATAATAAATACAATTTTTATCTACAGCCTTTTACAAAAAAACATTGGCTTCACTGATTTTCGCAAGCCTCTATACTGTTATACTTTGTTTGTACTAGCATAGAAAAGGTAACTGATGTGGAAAGGTGACATTGTACATGCTAACCGTGGAGGTCAGTAAAACACCTTACTTTATGCTTTCCCTGGAGAAATCCCATGCTACGGTTTACTCTTTGCATAGTGCTGAAAATATTATATAAATGATGCATGCCGTTTTAAGATTTGAGTCAACAGACCTAATTCTTTCGGCAGACAATCTATTATTAATGGTTTAATTACAGTGTTGCCAAATGCTGTCCGTAAAAAGCTTTAGTTAAAGGTCTAATAATTTGTGCCATTGAGCGCTACTTTGTAAATAAACTCTTTTTAAAGCAATTAAATATTTTGCTTCATAAATAGTATAGAAATGTGCATCATTCATAGATTTACAGCAGGGAATATAACCTTCTTATTATACAAAGCGTATTTGATTGATGCGATAAAACAGCTGAGCAATAGCGGTGTGGAAATTTGCATTGTAGACCTTTTTAAATGTATATGTAATGTATAATGTAGGGATATTTTCTTGCTCTTAATAGTTATGTTCAATAAGCATCCACATTTTGTACATCTAAATAGTTTGTTAGAATCCACTTTGTGACAATGTATAGAATGGACTGCGATATTGCGCTGAGTAATTTAAACCACCTTAATGGACCAAGGGGCTCTATCCATAGTCTTTGCTTTTGTGATCCGGTTTTAAGACTATATAATTATTCTCTTACAGACCTTTGCTTACCTCGCTCTTTCTCACTCCTTCTACTGAAACTGCCAGAACTTGTTTGCTTCAAGCAAAAGGGTGCATTAAATGAACAGGATTTAATAACCAATCAAATTAAGTCAGCAAGGATGCTTAAAACAAGTTGAACAGCTTGGAAGGAGACTTTTAAGATATTTATATCTACAAATTCTAAAATACATATTTTAAAAAACCTATGAAACAGTTAACCAATTTAATGCAGATGTCTGAAAAATACAATTAGATAAGTAATTATTCATACCTGGGATGCACAGCAAGCACTCAACATTAGGTTCAAATCACAGTTTCATATATTTATTGCTATTCAGGGATACACAATGGTGTAATGAAATAAATATACATAATTTAAATATTTAATCTATCTATTCATCCCTTGTGTACATTTGTGGGAGGTGATGCAGTCATTAATAGAAAGTATTCAATGTCATTAGCCTCAGAACACTTTCAACTAGGCTATAAAAATTAGTGTACTGGACCTCATAGACATTTTAAAACATTCAGGGCTTGTTTTGGATGCTAGTAGTAAATATATGCTGTAAGCTATTGCAATTAACAACAGATAAAAGTAATTGGCGGCCACAAATTACTGACTGATTTTCTACACTTCCATGAAAGTTTCGTGCTCTGCCACTATTAACATGTGTTCCTACAGATATGTCTACATTTTAGTGGTAGTCTATTAGCAATTTATGCATAACATTAAAAAGGTTACTTTCTTAGTCATTGCCATGGCACCCACTCCAGTGAAGACTGCTGAGGATAGCCCTCTTTATGAGTAGAACTTAAAAGAACATTATAGTGTCAGAAATACAGGCATGTCTCACTCCTTCTCACAAACACCTCAGAGGGTGGCAGGCCCCAGCAAAGTTTATGTGAAGATCACCATTTTCCCAAGTTATAGCCTCACCACTGGCTCCTCCAAAAACAGCTCCACAGCATCCCTCCTGGCTCCTGGATCTCACTCTAGAAAACAGACATGCAATTCTGCTTCTTGTCTTTCTTTCCTGAAGTTCTGGTGTGTGCTATCACTGGAACACAGATTGATCCAGGACACGTGAAGGAATCAGTGAGCCTGAAAAGACAAAGGCTGCTAAGGGAGCTGCACCATAGCCAGGTATACATGTCAAAGAGGCAGCTGGCCTAGCACAACATACTTCATACCACCATGGCCATGATCATGGACTGCCTGGAAATCCTGGTGAAGTTGTGCCCAATAGACTTGTGTATTTGGCTTCAGCCTAATTGAGATTCTGACAAATCTGGGCCAATCAGCTGTTTGGCTTGGAGTCCTTGTCAATGCCTGAACATGTATCAATGCGTTGGTATTAGGGGTTCCAACTGTTGCACCAAAAGGGAAAAGATAGAGAAGAAGCTGATTTATTTCATCAAGAGAGGGCCAATAAGTAGCTTAGTTTGCCATGATGGACAAGGAATCTGCCCAATGATGGGGACTGCATTTTATGTCCAATCAAGAGTTGATTAGCCACTAAATGTTGATGTTATTCAAGTAAAAAGTTACCAATAGAGGTAAAAAGGAGGAATAGTAAAAAAAAAAAAAAATCTAAATATTAATTGTTTGAGACACTTTTGACTTTTCCCTTGCTGTGTCTTTGTATGAGATTGGCAGGTCTTTTTTCAACTGCTTGCACAAAGACAATCCTTTATTTGGGAGTGTGTTCAGTCCAGTGTGTGCTATGCAGGTGTGTAAGCACTGTGCAGTGCAGTGTTTATTAAGGTCAAAGACAATGTAACAACATTAAAGTGGATTTATTAAATCCACCAAGCACCAACTGCACAAACATTTTGCAAATTTTCCAAATTAAAACCTCTTTAGTTTAGAAACAAATTTAAACCTCTTTATTTTAGAAAAACGTCATCTCAGATAGGAATATGATAACATTATACAAATATATCCGGGGCCAATACAAACCATTGTGTGGAAATCTATTCACAAACCAGACTTTACATAGGACACAAGGTCATGCGTTTAGAGTGGAAGAAAGAAGATTTCATCTAAGGCAAAGAAAAGTTTTTTTTTTTACTGCAACAACAATAATGTGGAATTCTCTGCCTGAAATAGTGGTTTTATCACAGTCCATACAGATGTTCAAACAGCAACTAGATGCATACTTGCAAAAACAGAATATTCAAGGATATCATTTTTCAATGTGGGGTAATAGCTTCTTAAACCAATGATTAATCTGACTGCCATTCTGGGGTCAAGAAGGAATTTTTTTCCTAGTTTGTTGCTAAATTGCAAGTGCTTCAAACTGGGTTTTTTTTGCCTTCTTTTGGATCAACAGCAAAAAACAAATGTGATGAAGGCTGAACTTGATGGACGCAAGTCTCTTTTCAGCTATGTAACTACGTAATAAAAAAAATAAAATAAACTATGTAATTTATCTGGGCTTAAAAAATGTGCTGCTTTATAAAATACACATTCTTATCCTAACATATTTTAATACTAATAATAATAAATAAATAAAAAATCTGCCATCATCAATGTTATATCCTAGAAGAAATTGAGGGAGGGAAGGATTGTGTTCCCCATCAGCAGTAGTGTCACAGTCTCCTAGTCTTAGTCTTCCTTGGCCATAAGGATGGATTACACTTTTGCCACTGTTGCCACCACAAAAACCACTACCACCACTGTTAGTAGCATTATTTAGCCTTAGGAGAGTGAGGACTCGCGTATCCATTCTGTTTGATTCAAGACTCAAAGTCTATAGCAGCAGAAGATTCTGCTTTAAAGAAGACCAACGGCACCACTTGCGCCCACCTTGATTCACTGATTTAGAATTGGTTTACTGATTTTTTATTTTTGTTTTCTTCTTTGTGATATTATTTGATTTGCAGTGTGTTTCTGTGGCAGTGCTTGTGTGTCTTCCCTCATTTACTGCACAAGTGAATCCTGCCTGCAATGAGGCAGGTATCTTTTTAAGCCTTTATAGAAAAAAAACAAATTCTAAAATAAAATAGTGGCAGCAGGTTTTTGAAAAGTTTTCTAATGCCTTTCATTATTGTGGTTCAGTTTCACTTGCTTGGCTGAGTCCTGTGGTGTGACAATGCCTTACTGATTTCTCTTCAGATGTAGGCGCGAGAACCTGACAGCGCAATGTTTTTTTTTCATTGAAGCTAATATTTGTTCTAATATGGGTGGAATAAGTAAGTAGGTTTTCAATTGCCCAGTGCAAAAAAATATTTTTTTTCAAATTACTCCTGCTGCATCTGCTCTCCATTTAAAAAAAAAAAAGTCATTGCAGTAGTTTCATCCCTCCTGTCTGAGTCTTAAAAAAAGAGGGAGAAATTGCAGTCCGAGTTATTTAAATAATAATAAGAGTTTTTCAAAAAAATGAAAGAAAGATGTTAGTTTGTAATTGATGACCCCCTCACCTGTTTCACCCTTTATTTATGTTTTTTATCTCTTTTTTTTGTTTCAAGTTAAATGACTCCTGCTTATAGGACTGTTTAAAAAAACATTGAAGGATAGTCACTCTCACTAGAGATATTTTTTTTATACAAATATAATAAAGAATAAAGTAATTATGACAACTCAGAATTGACATAGCAAAAATGGCCTATATTGCCTAGCAACTAGGCTGGGCAATATTGTAGCCGTTTTTTGCATTGCAGCACACTAATATACGATTTTCCTGCTTTTTTAGTATCACAGATAGTTTTTGATGCATGCCATTCAGCTGAGACAAACCATCACATGGACAAGCATCATATGTCCCTAACAAAATTTCAGTTTTGAGAAAAACTGTTTGGCTGATATGAGCAATTCTGACGTGAACAAGTCCAGTCCTCAACTGCTTCCACTGCTTTTCCCACAAAGTCTCTAGGTAACTTACCATTACCATTATGATCACAACCACAAATACACTTATCTGGGGAAAAAAAAACAACATATATTACATGGGGAGTTTCAAGCTATTATTGTATCCTATAAACCCTAATTTATGTTTAGAATTTTCTCTACTCCCTTCTACTCTCCTTTATCTTATAGCCTTATACACCAAGAGACTTGCACCTGTGCAGTGCAGAAGAAACAGATGGCAATGTTGATATAACAGATTAGGGATGGTCTGACAGCCTTCCGGACAAAGTTAAATTGACTTGTGCACAGAAGAAAAATATGGTTCGGCCGAATAAAAATAATTTGACAATATCGCCGTTTGGCTTGGTTGAATTTTGTAACAGAAAACTATTTGGGAAAATGAATCAGATAAACCATGAGAATGCAAAAACAGGCATATAAATGTACTGCAACTTTTTTGCATAATACAAATATCATGTACACTGATTGGCCTCAACACTATAACAACTGACAGATGAAATGAATAACATTTATTGTGTCATTACCATGGCACCTGTTAAAGTGTAGGGTATATTAAGCAGCAAGTGAGCAACCAGTTCTTGAATTTGATGTGTTGGAAGCAGAAAAAATGGACAAGCGAAAAGTCCTGAGTGACTTTGAAAAGAACCAAATCGTGATGGTTAGACAACAAGGTCAGAGTAACAGCAAGTCTTGTGAAGTGTTCCCAGAATGCAGTGGTTAGTACAGTACCAAAACTGGTGCAAGGAAGAATAACCGGGGAACCAGAGTCAGAGTCATGGATGCCCTGTAGCGGAGCCCTAGTCCTGACAGGGACTTTCCTCCACTGGATCACCAAGAGTAGAATCAGGAACAAGAAATTGCCAAGTAAATAGCCCACCTCCTCCCCAGTAACTTGACGACACACAGTTCTGGGAGTATAACTGAACTTTATTCTGCCACACACGGCTTTTATGCATTGCCCCTAGCATGGGTTTTCCAAATCAAAAACACAAGGGTTTCTTTCCCAAGAGCCTTTGTGTTTGAGAGATAATGGAGTTCCAATTAGCATAACTAAATTATCTCTCACATACAGAAACTTACATATATTTTTAACATACCCAAAAAATACATGAAAAGAGTACAGGAACCCCACATAAATCATATTCCCGAGTATCCCCGATCTGAGCATACAACCTAACCAAAAAAGCACTCAGATCGGTTCGGTGGAACAAAAGTTATGTTTAAACAAAGTCTTGACCAACCAGCCCCAAGGTGATGGCCCAAAACAGTTCCAGAGGATTGGGCATGATGGCCAGTTGACTTTTGGGGGTTCCTGTGCGAACAACGGTGAATGCTGCCCCAGGGCTTTCGTCTAGTTGTTCGGGAAGTGGGATAAGTAGTGGTACAATCTTTGACCGGTTTTGCGGAGACGCGAAGCCGAAAACAGTTCCAGGCTTTCGACGACCAGGTACTGCTGCCTGCATTCTGGAGACAAAATGGCTATACAAATGGTGGCCACCCAGTGAAAGCACTCAAGCAAAGATGTTAAGTTATTAATTTGTGATTAACAGCTAGGGGAGGTCAGTGTTCACTGGGGCATAACGAGGGGATCACACACCAGTCATTCGGGAGATGAACAAGGGTACGGGCAACCGAACTCAAGGGAATAGAGTTTAAGGTTAAGTTTGCTGTGTAAATGGAGGTGTGAGCATCAGAGCAATCAATTTTGACACTTTGTAAAGTTTTTGTGATAATTAAATGGAGTATTTTTCTGGAATATAACATGTACAGTGTTGGAAAAGGGCCTGGCTGGCAAATCATGTTTTCTTCTAGAGAAGGTGGGTAGCTGGGTGCATGTGCACTGTTTACCTGGGGAAGAGATGGCAGCAGGATGCACTATGGGAAGAAATCAGGCCAGCAGAGGCAATATTATGTTCTGAGCAATGTTCTGCTGGGAAACCTTTGGTCCTAGAGATAACATGGCATAACATGGCATAAAAGTCCCTCCCTGTGACGTCACTTCCTCTTTCTGGCTGCGAACAAATAGGAACAGGAAAACTGTAAAGGGAACCGATAAGAAATCCGGAATGCCAGACGAGAAAGTTGATGCTTGAGGGACCAGGAACGAAAACATGACTTCTAGGAGAGCTGAGATGATGCTTGAGATGGAACAGCAACTAGACTTGTCCTCTTGAGGGGCTTTACGCTGAAACGAGAGAGCAGAGTCGAAACCAAGGATTAATCTGAGAATTGGACTTCTAAAATTATGACGTCCAGTAATTAGAAAAAATCATATATAATAGCCCGCGTCCCCTAAATTGTTAATCTATACAACCATGGAGAGTAATCCTTAGCCCCCCCCCCATCCCCGGTAGAATATACATAGCGTGTTACTCTAATCTTAGATAAACTTACCTAAAGAGGCGACCCAAGGGGGGGTGGGGGGGAACGAAGGTGAATGGGTGGGAAATACTCGCCTCCTGTCATTAATAAAATTAAGATTATAGGTACACTAAAGCTAGCATAATCTACAATTTTATAACATGACAGGAGGCTTCGTATTTGCTGTTTTAACGCTCCCCCAGGAGGGCTAAGGAAGCGTGCACAGCTGGACAAAAGTAGAAGTTGCGTAACGTCTGTTCCCTGGACCAGTCTGCTGAGTGAAGGATGTCCCGAAGAGAGGCTCCAGCGTTGAATGCTCCTGATGCCGCCGCACCCCTGATGGAGTGGGCTCCGAAGGAAGTTTCAATCCCGGCCAGGGAGAGCAACCACCTAACCCATCTGGCAAGGGTTGTGGTTGATACAGGATGATGGGGTCGGACGTATGAGATCAATAGTTGGCTGGAGGAGGTTGAACGTAGAGAGGAGGTGACTGATAAATAACGAGAGAGAAGCGAGACCACACACAATTTTGGATGGTTAGGGAAATAAGGGTAAAATACTGAAGAGGAGTTTGATTTTGTCCGTCTGGACACGGAAAAGGTGACACCTTCTGGGGAGAAGTTGATAGCGTTATGGTCAAATGCTCGAACGTCTGACACTCTCCGGAAGGAGATTAGGCAAAGTAACAGAGTGAATTTTGCTGAGAGTTGACGTAGGGTTAGATCTTCGTTGTTCGGCCAAGCTTCAAGGAAGCGAATCATGACATTAACATCCCATAGATGGGAATATTTCGGTGTTGGGGGCGAGCTAGTTTAATGCCCCGCAATAGTGTACAAACCAATGGGTCCTGGCCAACTGGAGCTCCATCTAGAGGAACGTGGGCCGCTGAGATTGCTGACCGGGCAACGTTGATGGAACGGTATGAGCGGCCTAAGTCGAACAGATGTGAGAGGAAATTCAAAATGAACTGTCTAGGGGCTGTAAGGGGATCGGTATTCCATTCCAGGCACCAATTGCACCAAGCACCCCAGGAGGAAAGGTAGCATCTTCTGGTTCCAGGCGCCCAAGAATCCCAGAGGAGTTCCTTAGTTCTCTGCAATAATTCTCCGAAATTCCAGGATCCCCTGAAAGAGTCCAAGCCACTAGTTGGAGGTGGCCCTGAATTATCATCGGATGAGGGTTTCCTTGAGGGTCCTCTAGAAGGTTGAGCCATGGAGGTAGAAGGAGGGGATGTTGGCAGGATAGGTCCAGGAGATCTGGGAACCATGCTTGGCCCTGCCAGAGCGGGGTGAGTAGTACCAGCGTGACTTGTTGTCTGCGAATCTGGAGAAGGACTCTCGGGATCATTGCGAAAGGAGGGAAGGCGTAGGCTCCCGTTGTCGGCCACTTTTGAAGGAAGGCATCTACCGCCGAGCATCCTGGGTCTGGTAGCCAGCTGAAGAAGTGTGGGACTTGAAAATTCGTCCGGGAGGCGAAAAGGTCCAGAATAAACGGTCCCCTGAGTTTGGAGATGTGGGAGAAAACTGATTTGTGCAGGCGCCAGTCGCTGACGTCTCTCCAATGTTGGGAGAACCAATCCGCAGTAATGTTCGTCTCTCCCGGGAGATATTCTGCTCGAAGAGTTATGTTGCGTTGGAAACAAAAATTGTAGATGTCCTTTGTCACTTCGGATAGGGTGCGCGATCTGGCCCCTCCCAATTTGTTGATGTATTGGATGGCTGAGATATTGTCCATTCGAAGGAGGATGCAGCAGTCTGAGAGGTGGTTGGCCAGACTGCAGATTGCAAACAAGCCTGCAATTAACTCCAGACAGTTGATGTGTAGAGAGTGTTCTGCCGCGGTCCATGGTCCCCCGGTGGAAGTTGTATGACAAGTTGCGCCCCAGCCTTGGAGGCTCGCGTCTGGTTCCACCACAAAGTCTGGAGTGGGACCGAAAATTGCTTTGCCGTTCCAGGCAGACATGTGGCGGAGCCACCAGTCGAGTTCCTCCCTGACCTCGGAAGTGATCGGGACCCTCTGGTCGTATGATGGATGGGTCTGGAGGAATTGAGCCTTCAGGCGTTGCATGGCCCGATAGTGGAGGGGACCTGGGTAGATCGCCTGAATGGAAGCCGAAAGCAGGCCTACAATCCGAGCTAAACCTCGGAGAGGTATGTCCGCTTGTCGAAGCGTCTTGCATAGTTCCTTCCTGATCGCAGTTAGTTTGGATTGAGGTAGGTGGAGAACACAGGTAGAGGAGTCGATCTTGAAGCCGAGAAATTGAATGATTTGGGATGGAGTCAGTGAGGATTTCGCCTTGTTGATAACGAATCCCAAGGATTCGATTAATGAAGATGCGTAGTTCGTTTGTGAGTGTAGTCTGGATGCGTCGTCGCAGAGTAGTAAGAGGTCGTCGAGGTAGATTAGGCAGCGAATGCCTCTTGCTCGAAGATGAGCGGTGACTGGTTTGAGTAGTTTGGTGAAGCACCATGGAGCGGAACTCAGGACGAATGGAAGGCAGGTGAATTGGAAGATCCGGTGGTGCCAAAGAAAGAGGAGAAAACGACGGCTGGATGTATGTACCGGTACGGAGAGGTAAGCATCTTTGAGGTCGAGTCTGGTGAACCAATCGCCTGGTCGGAGGATGTCTCTGAGGAGATGAATCCCTTCCATTTTGAAGTGCCTGTAAATCACGAATGTATTCAACTGGCGAAGGTTGATTACTGGGCGAAATTCCCCTGATTTCTTCTTGACTAGGAAGATGGAACTTAGAAAGCCTCTGTCGTGTGGAGCTGGTTGAATAGCTCCTTTTGCCAGTAAGGAACGTAGTTCCGAATCGAGGAGGATGGTTTGAGCTTTTGACATTATCGGGTAACGGGGAAAAACTGTTTGAGTAGGGAGAGAATAAAATTCTATCAAATAACCCCGAACTGTGTTTAGAACCCATGTATCTGAAGACAGCGTCTTCCACACATCTACACAATGTAATAACCTGCCCGCATGATAAAACGTTGTAAGGTGAAAGGTAGGAAATCTCACCTGTAGGGTATCTGTTGCGTCCACAGGCTCTGCTTCCTCTTCCCCTGTCTGCTCTTTGGGTGTAGAAACCCCTTGATTGATAATTGGGGAAGAAGGATGAAGTGGGGGGTCGCTGGCGTTGGCCTGTGGCCCAGAAACGGCTGACTGTACGACCCCTTGAACGGCCAGCCCTTCCAAAAACCCGTGAGGGTTGCTGGTGAAATACTCTTTTCATGGATGATTGTGCCTTGTTCAAAGTGGTGTATAAGTTGACATGCTTGTGTAACTCTTTGATATAGGGTTCATCAAATAATAGACCCTTAGCTTTGGGGCCCAATTCTTTGGCTCCCAGATCGGTTAGTTTGGCATCCATACGCAGCAGCACTGCTTTTCTACGCTCCGTACAGAGGGATGTATTTGCATTGCCCAGCAGGCAAATGGAGCGTAGTGCCCATTCTCTTATAACAGAAGGGTCCAAGGGGGCCTCGTTAGTGAGGGCTTCATTAGCCAATAGTAGAATTCTTGCCTGGGGCCCCAGGATATCTAACATCTTGTCCTTAGTGAGGCGTAGGCTGCGTCCAATGCCCTTTTTAGGGTCACGGCCAGATCTGGCTAGATATGTGAAGAGCATTGAATCAAACTCCGGGGTCATGGCAACCTTGTCCGGCAAAGTAGGCCTAGGGCATTCAGCTCTTAGGCGGTCTAGTGGTCTCCTGATCCAGAAATGGATATATTGGGAGAGATGATTTGGGAGTGACCATTCCGAAGACCGAGGATATCTGATATGACGCGGGTCAAATAAGGGTTGACCCAGGGTATCCATGAAGGTTTCGGCGTCTTCGGAAGGATTCTGTTCAGGTACTGAATCCTCCGTTGTGAGATCTCTATTGAAATCTTGAGGGAAAGGTGCTCCTTTAAAAGAAGCCACAAGCCATTCCTCTTCATCTTCAGAAGAGTGGCCGGCTTGCCATTCATCTAGGATGGCCAAGGGGTGTAAATCAAAAGAGTCGTCTTCTTCCTCTGACAGAGTAGGTTGTACGGGATGTTTTGCTTTGGTGTCCGTCTGTTTTGGGCGTTTTGCCGTTTTTTTCCCCTTGCGTTTGAGTGGTTCTGGCCCATCCCCTTTCCAATATCTTTTGTTGGATTTGGAAGGGTTCCTTCTTGTGGAATCTGAATCATCCGCATCTTCATCAGAAGGTGGGGGCTCAGAAGTTTTTGGATCTTTAGGCTCAATGGGCAGCACCCGAGCCAGGGCCTTTTCCAGTGAAGCGGCAACAGCCGCATTTATAATAGCTTGCAAGTTTTGGTCTTGGCTTGAAGCCTCCATAACAATAGTGATGATACCTATGGGGCAGAATAGGCCAACATTAGAATGTATTTTTTTTTAGGCCGTCCAATATAACACAAAACTTTATTGAAAATTTAAAAAATTGTTTTTTTAAAAGGTAGTGCAAGCTGTAGCTGGGGGTCACCCAGTCTTAATAACCTCCGGGAGTAATTATTTGAAACCCGTGTAGAGGTATGGCGGCACAGACAAAGCGGGCCAATCATGGGCTGTATATTATAACAGCAATCATAAATTATATTTAGGGATTTACCCTCAAAACAATCCACAGTATTAATGTGACAAATATTTGGCTGAATGATATTGGGGGATTCTCCCAACAATAGTATTAAAGTAGTTTAATATGAATTCAAGATGTAATTATTTGGTCCAAGTAGTGCATTCAATTCACCACCAGGGGGAGTAGTATAAGCCAGCAGCTCATGAAACTGAAATTACAGAGTGAGGCATCTCTAAGGAGAGTGAAGTAAAACCTACTCTGAGGTAATATTATTGCATGAAATCATGAGATGAAGAATTTGTTATATAAATATATAAATCTATGTTGTTTGAAAAATAGATAATATAATACTGCCGCGATGTGCAGTTAAAATGGCCGCCACGCGGCTATATGGGCGCCGATCGCGGCTCCAAGAAAATGGCCGCCGCGATCGCGCGCATGCGCACAAGGGAGAAAACGGCCGTTTGGATCTCGCGGAGGTGCGCGAGATCCAAGATGGCCGCCGTGCGCACTCAGGGTCGCTGGAGGCGTTCTCCACGGCCCAGAGAGCCCGGGAAAACGGGGCAGAATATGCCGACCGCAATCCGGACTGTTTAAGGTTTTTAAAATTTAATAACATTCATAAAATACATAAAATAGAGACGGAACTGCAAAAAATGACAGTTTAAAAGTAAGACAGCAATAAGAGAATAAGAGAAACTTAGGGAAAAATAAGAAAAGGCAGGAACAAATACCTTAGAAATAAGAAACCAAATATTATAGATAAAAGTATGACAGAAACAGATATGTAAAATATAAAGAATAAAGAATAAACCACAGAAACCCACAGAAAGTAGGAGACAGTGGCACTCTGACCTGTACTGGTGTGAAGCAGCAAAGAAAGAGGAAGTGACGTCACAGGGAGGGACTTTTATGCCATGTTATCTTTTTTCTGATTGGTTACCCTGTTACTAAGTAAAAAAGTGCTGCTTTGAAGCTTAAGTAAAGAAAGCCTCCTGTCATGTTATAAAATCAAAATTAGCATAAAGTGACACCAATAGATTGCACTCACAAGATAACGTGCAACCCAATGCAGGAACAAACTTGGGGGTCCAGGTCAATATATATATTCTAATAAAAAAAACCTCTTAAGGTGATATTCACAACTCACAAACCTAGGTGTATTCCAGGTGTATTTCAAAACAGTATTTAGCGATGTTGTGATACATGCAAACAACAGTGAGACATGCATATATTTGCAAACTTGTAAAATCACAACTCTGGAATCTAAAAAGGAGACAAAAAGGCAGAAGGAACTCCTAGTGCAATAAAGTCACAAAACATAAAATAGATGTATTAATCTTTAGGTATTCAACTCACATGTTGAGAGTGGTTAGAGCACCACTCATAGCTATAACACCCAGGGAGGATCAGCCCCAAGAGAGCATGGGATCCAATGGATGCACTTACGACCAGGATTGCAGGTAAGTAAAAATTATTTATTCCTAAAATAAATAAAAACAAATGCAGACATTGGTATCATTCCACAGTCAGTTCACCAGCCTTTTTGAATAGACAAGTCTTGTGTGAGGTATGCTAGTCGTCACTTTTTTGTGTTCCTAGTCCGTGATGCCTTTCGCCCCTCCTTTCGGGCTTTCTCAAATGTGCAGTGTATCCTCCCACTTTCGTTCATCTTATATATGTGAAGTTACTCACCGTGATCCAGTCGGTAGTTCTTTATAGAATGCCTATATTCGAACAGATGTATTGTCCTGAAAAGTCTTTTATAATTTAAGAGGTCTAAAACCAAATTTTAAAAAGCTTGTCACTCTAAATATTAGCAGATAACCTAAAGGGAACAAAGTTAGTAATAATTTAGAAGACCTAAGATGATCAGAAAAGGGAACATTATCATGATTTAGTAATGAATTATCGTTAGACATTTCTCTCTCATGATTTAGAATATTTAAAATCATGTCACTAAAGTCCAAATATTAGGGGCATAAAAGCCGAGGCAAGATTGTAAGGAGAGTATGAAGGTGTAGCAAGGTGTAAGAAGAGGACAAGTCGGTTGAGGTGTGCCGGAACCGACGTAGCAGTAGGCCTGTAAATAAAGAGGGCAAAAAATAGATACAGACTAGAATTTATTACAATCAACAAAAGAAGAGCATGTATTACATAGACATAGTATGAAAGGCGTGTCTGAGTTCTTGTACTGGTTGTGGTATGTACAAAGAGTATGCAGAGGACTTCCAGCGACCTAGAGTTTTGATTATATGTACAGGCATGTTCTTGCTAGAGGCCGTGGAAGCCGCCCCTATTCTAAAAGAGTGGCCAGAATAGTCAGAAGGGTTAAGACCTAGACTTGTGATCAATGATCGGACATAAGTCATAAATGTAGTTGTGGTAAGGACTGACCCATGTAAAGTGAACAGTGGTTGGGAAGCTTGTATATTATGAGTCAGTAGAAAGGTGTCTAAGATCTTAACCGGGCACCATTTTTTATGTGTCGGATAATAGGGTATGTTAACGTCTTGACCATCCTGTGTAGTTTTAGTGTGAGGAAGTGTTAGTACATAATTGTCTCCCAATTTAACTAGGTGAGACTTCCTGAGGCAATATTGGAGGTTGGTCATGTTAGTTGTGGTAAATTCACGGGGTCTAAGAAAACCGTAGAAAGCCAGGTAAATTTCAGTTTTAATTACATGGTCAGAGGAAGGATCAAACGGACCCACACCGTGGTCGGTGCAAGGATCAAACGGACCCACATCTAAAAGGTCTGAAAGAGAGTGTAGTAATTGGATGTCAATGAGTAACCTCTTATGTGTTGGGGTGTGACCGGTTTTCTGAATGCCTCTAAGTACAGATTTGATTTGGTATAAAGACATGAAGCTGTGTTTGCTGGGAAATAAAAGCAACATGTGGTGTTGTATACCTGATAGGTACAATTTGATGGTACGAGTTTAAGGTGGCAAAAGGAAGCAAAACCTACCACAGTCGACATATTGTTATTATTATTATTATTATTTTATTTATATAGCGCCAACAAATTCTGTAGCGCTGTACAATGGGTGGACTAACAGACACATAATTGAGATCAGACCACTGGACGTACAGGAACAGAGGGGTTTGAGGGCCCTGCTCAATGAGCTTACATGCTAGACATAGCAAAAGAATCAGTAACACCATATTCCAATAAAAACTTCTTAAACAAGGAGAAGGCCCTGTCATAAGCCCTGCGCGTGTCGGGCAAGATGACGGCCGTGGGACAACAAGGCGTTCAGTCCATGAAACAGAGGGGCGGCAGTGGCAGTGGGGGAGGCCGTAGGCAGAGCTGCCTGAAATTGAAACCGAGACAGCCTGTCAGCAGCGATATTTGTGACACCTGGCACTTGAATACAAGTCAGAAAGAAATGATGACTAGCCGCCAGCCATGTCAATTTCCTGAGGAACCTCATAATAACAAGAGAGGAAGAACGCCCTTTATTAATGATGTGGCACGTGGCCAACAGCAAACCGAACAACCTGATGACGCCCGACCCCAAACCACAGCGGCTGCTACAATAGGGTAAATTTCAAATAGAGCGGAGGTAGTGGAAAAACCCTTGATGTCCAGGACCTCCGCTGGCCAAGCACCCCAGAGCCACTCAGAACCGTAAATGTAAGAGAAGCCGGTAGTGGCAGCTGCATCCGTCCATATCGTGGGTGACGCCTCCGAAATTTCGGGAAGGAACATACTCTTCCCATTCCAGGAGAGCAAGAACCTCTGCCACATAAGCAGATCCGCCGTGGCATGGCCATCGAGCATGATCCAGCTATCATTGTGAGGGAGAGAGTGAAACAGGGAAAGCAGCCGAGATATAAATGCCCGACCCTGCGGGATAATCCTCATAGCAAAATTTAACGACCCTAGCAAAGATTGTAACTCTCTCTGGCAGCAAGACCTGGTGTGAATATAGTCATCAATGCACGAGAGTATGTGAACTATTTTTCCTTGGGTATACTGGCCTGCATGGCAACTGTATCAAGCTGAATACCCAGGAAAGTAATGGAGGTGTCCTTCTGTTTTGTCCATGGACAACGGTACACCCAACAACTCAAAAAGGCAGAGGCCTCCTTCAGACTACGCGGGGGGAACTTGTTCTCCTCAATCATAAGTAAGTCGTCCAGGTAGTTGAGGACTGCGGGACACCTATTAACATTAAGGATCAACCAGCAGAGGATCTCAGCAAAGATGTCAAACAGTTTCGGGCTACTTTTGGAACCAAAAGTAAGCCGAGAGAAAAAGTAATACGGGCCCTTCCATTTAACACCGTGCAGGTGTCAGAGCGTAGGGTATATCGGCAAGAGCTTAAAAGCCCTGTCAATGTCAGTTGTGCCAGAGCATAGGGTGTATCGGCAAGAGCTTAAAAGCCCTGTCAATGTCAGATTTACTAAGCCAAGCGCCCACCCGGCTTTAAGGTTGGCTGAAATGGCATTATCAATCGTGGCATATTGTAGCGAAAATTCCTTAGATTGTAGATGTCCTTTGTCACTTCGGATAGGGTGCGCGATCTGGCCCCTCCCAATTTGTTGATGTATTGGATGGCTGAGATATTGTCCATTCGAAGGAGGATGCAGCAGTCTGAGAGGTGGTTGGCCAGACTGCAGATTGCAAACAAGCCTGCAATTAACTCCAGACAGTTGATGTGTAGAGAGTGTTCTGCCGCGGTCCATGGTCCCCCGGTGGAAGTTGTATGACAAGTTGCGCCCCAGCCTTGGAGGCTCGCGTCTGGTTCCACCACAAAGTCTGGAGTGGGACCGAAAATTGCTTTGCCGTTCCAGGCAGACATGTGGCGGAGCCACCAGTCGAGTTCCTCCCTGACCTCGGAAGTGATCGGGACCCTCTGGTCGTATGATGGATGGGTCTGGAGGAATTGAGCCTTCAGGCGTTGCATGGCCCGATAGTGGAGGGGACCTGGGTAGATCGCCTGAATGGAAGCCGAAAGCAGGCCTACAATCCGAGCTAAACCTCGGAGAGGTATGTCCGCTTGTCGAAGCGTCTTGCATAGTTCCTTCCTGATCGCAGTTAGTTTGGATTGAGGTAGGTGGAGAACACAGGTAGAGGAGTCGATCTTGAAGCCGAGAAATTGAATGATTTGGGATGGAGTCAGTGAGGATTTCGCCTTGTTGATAACGAATCCCAAGGATTCGATTAATGAAGATGCGTAGTTCGTTTGTGAGTGTAGTCTGGATGCGTCGTCGCAGAGTAGTAAGAGGTCGTCGAGGTAGATTAGGCAGCGAATGCCTCTTGCTCGAAGATGAGCGGTGACTGGTTTGAGTAGTTTGGTGAAGCACCATGGAGCGGAACTCAGGACGAATGGAAGGCAGGTGAATTGGAAGATCCGGTGGTGCCAAAGAAAGAGGAGAAAACGACGGCTGGATGTATGTACCGGTACGGAGAGGTAAGCATCTTTGAGGTCGAGTCTGGTGAACCAATCGCCTGGTCGGAGGATGTCTCTGAGGAGATGAATCCCTTCCATTTTGAAGTGCCTGTAAATCACGAATGTATTCAACTGGCGAAGGTTGATTACTGGGCGAAATTCCCCTGATTTCTTCTTGACTAGGAAGATGGAACTTAGAAAGCCTCTGTCGTGTGGAGCTGGTTGAATAGCTCCTTTTGCCAGTAAGGAACGTAGTTCCGAATCGAGGAGGATGGTTTGAGCTTTTGACATTATCGGGTAACGGGGAAAAACAGTTTGAGTAGGGAGAGAATAAAATTCTATCAAATAACCCCGAACTGTGTTTAGAACCCATGTATCTGAAGACAGCGTCTTCCACACATCTACACAATGTAATAACCTGCCCGCATGATAAAACGTTGTAAGGTGAAAGGTAGGAAATCTCACCTGTAGGGTATCTGTTGCGTCCACAGGCTCTGCTTCCTCTTCCCCTGTCTGCTCTTTGGGTGTAGAAACCCCTTGATTGATAATTGGGGAAGAAGGATGAAGTGGGGGGTCGCTGGCGTTGGCCTGTGGCCCAGAAACGGCTGACTGTACGACCCCTTGAACGGCCAGCCCTTCCAAAAACCCGTGAGGGTTGCTGGTGAAATACTCTTTTCATGGATGATTGTGCCTTGTTCAAAGTGGTGTATAAGTTGACATGCTTGTGTAACTCTTTGATATAGGGTTCATCAAATAATAGACCCTTAGCTTTGGGGCCCAATTCTTTGGCTCCCAGATCGGTTAGTTTGGCATCCATACGCAGCAGCACTGCTTTTCTACGCTCCGTACAGAGGGATGTATTTGCATTGCCCAGCAGGCAAATGGAGCGTAGTGCCCATTCTCTTATAACAGAAGGGTCCAAGGGGGCCTCGTTAGTGAGGGCTTCATTAGCCAATAGTAGAATTCTTGCCTGGGGCCCCAGGATATCTAACATCTTGTCCTTAGTGAGGCGTAGGCTGCGTCCAATGCCCTTTTTAGGGTCACGGCCAGATCTGGCTAGATATGTGAAGAGCATTGAATCAAACTCCGGGGTCATGGCAACCTTGTCCGGCAAAGTAGGCCTAGGGCATTCAGCTCTTAGGCGGTCTAGTGGTCTCCTGATCCAGAAATGGATATATTGGGAGAGATGATTTGGGAGTGACCATTCCGAAGACCGAGGATATCTGATATGACGCGGGTCAAATAAGGGTTGACCCAGGGTATCCATGAAGGTTTCGGCGTCTTCGGAAGGATTCTGTTCAGGTACTGAATCCTCCGTTGTGAGATCTCTATTGAAATCTTGAGGGAAAGGTGCTCCTTTAAAAGAAGCCACAAGCCATTCCTCTTCATCTTCAGAAGAGTGGCCGGCTTGCCATTCATCTAGGATGGCCAAGGGGTGTAAATCAAAAGAGTCGTCTTCTTCCTCTGACAGAGTAGGTTGTACGGGATGTTTTGCTTTGGTGTCCGTCTGTTTTGGGCGTTTTGCCGTTTTTTTCCCCTTGCGTTTGAGTGGTTCTGGCCCATCCCCTTTCCAATATCTTTTGTTGTATTTGGAAGGGTTCCTTCTTGTGGAATCTGAATCATCCGCATCTTCATCAGAAGGTGGGGGCTCAGAAGTTTTTGGATCTTTAGGCTCAATGGGCAGCACCCGAGCCAGGGCCTTTTCCAGTGAAGCGGCAACAGCCGCATTTATAATAGCTTGCAAGTTTTGGTCTTGGCTTGAAGCCTCCATAACAATAGTGATGATACCTATGGGGCAGAATAGGCCAACATTAGAATGTATTTTTTTTTAGGCCGTCCAATATAACACAAAACTTTATTGAAAATTTAAAAAATTGTTTTTTTAAAAGGTAGTGCAAGCTGTAGCTGGGGGTCACCCAGTCTTAATAACCTCCGGGAGTAATTATTTGAAACCCGTGTAGAGGTATGGCGGCACAGACAAAGCGGGCCAATCATGGGCTGTATATTATAACAGCAATCATAAATTATATTTAGGGATTTACCCTCAAAACAATCCACAGTATTAATGTGACAAATATTTGGCTGAATGATATTGGGGGATTCTCCCAACAATAGTATTAAAGTAGTTTAATATGAATTCAAGATGTAATTATTTGGTCCAAGTAGTGCATTCAATTCACCACCAGGGGGAGTAGTATAAGCCAGCAGCTCATGAAACTGAAATTACAGAGTGAGGCATCTCTAAGGAGAGTGAAGTAAAACCTACTCTGAGGTAATATTATTGCATGAAATCATGAGATGAAGAATTTGTTATATAAATATATAAATCTATGTTGTTTGAAAAATAGATAATATAATACTGCCGCGATGTGCAGTTAAAATGGCCGCCACGCGGCTATATGGGCGCCGATCGCGGCTCCAAGAAAATGGCCGCCGCGATCGCGCGCATGCGCACAAGGGAGAAAACGGCCGTTTGGATCTCGCGGAGGTGCGCGAGATCCAAGATGGCCGCCGTGCGCACTCAGGGTCGCTGGAGGCGTTCTCCACGGCCCAGAGAGCCCGGGAAAACGGGGCAGAATATGCCGACCGCAATCCGGACTGTTTAAGGTTTTTAAAATTTAATAACATTCATAAAATACATAAAATAGAGACGGAACTGCAAAAAATGACAGTTTAAAAGTAAGACAGCAATAAGAGAATAAGAGAAACTTAGGGAAAAATAAGAAAAGGCAGGAACAAATACCTTAGAAATAAGAAACCAAATATTATAGATAAAAGTATGACAGAAACAGATATGTAAAATATAAAGAATAAAGAATAAACCACAGAAACCCACAGAAAGTAGGAGACAGTGGCACTCTGACCTGTACTGGTGTGAAGCAGCAAAGAAAGAGGAAGTGACGTCACAGGGAGGGACTTTTATGCCATGTTATCTTTTTTCTGATTGGTTACCCTGTTACTAAGTAAAAAAGTGCTGCTTTGAAGCTTAAGTAAAGAAAGCCTCCTGTCATGTTATAAAATCAAAATTAGCATAAAGTGACACCAATAGATTGCACTCACAAGATAACGTGCAACCCAATGCAGGAACAAACTTGGGGGTCCAGGTCAATATATATATTCTAATAAAAAAAACCTCTTAAGGTGATATTCACAACTCACAAACCTAGGTGTATTCCAGGTGTATTTCAAAACAGTATTTAGCGATGTTGTGATACATGCAAACAACAGTGAGACATGCATATATTTGCAAACTTGTAAAATCACAACTCTGGAATCTAAAAAGGAGACAAAAAGGCAGAAGGAACTCCTAGTGCAATAAAGTCACAAAACATAAAATAGATGTATTAATCTTTAGGTATTCAACTCACATGTTGAGAGTGGTTAGAGCACCACTCATAGCTATAACACCCAGGGAGGATCAGCCCCAAGAGAGCATGGGATCCAATGGATGCACTTACGACCAGGATTGCAGGTAAGTAAAAATTATTTATTCCTAAAATAAATAAAAACAAATGCAGACATTGGTATCATTCCACAGTCAGTTCACCAGCCTTTTTGAATAGACAAGTCTTGTGTGAGGTATGCTAGTCGTCACTTTTTTGTGTTCCTAGTCCGTGATGCCTTTCGCCCCTCCTTTCGGGCTTTCTCAAATGTGCAGTGTATCCTCCCACTTTCGTTCATCTTATATATGTGAAGTTACTCACCGTGATCCAGTCGGTAGTTCTTTATAGAATGCCTATATTCGAACAGATGTATTGTCCTGAAAAGTCTTTTATAATTTAAGAGGTCTAAAACCAAATTTTAAAAAGCTTGTCACTCTAAATATTAGCAGATAACCTAAAGGGAACAAAGTTAGTAATAATTTAGAAGACCTAAGATGATCAGAAAAGGGAACATTATCATGATTTAGTAATGAATTATCGTTAGACATTTCTCTCTCATGATTTAGAATATTTAAAATCATGTCACTAAAGTCCAAATATTAGGGGCATAAAAGCCGAGGCAAGATTGTAAGGAGAGTATGAAGGTGTAGCAAGGTGTAAGAAGAGGACAAGTCGGTTGAGGTGTGCCGGAACCGACGTAGCAGTAGGCCTGTAAATAAAGAGGGCAAAAAATAGATACAGACTAGAATTTATTACAATCAACAAAAGAAGAGCATGTATTACATAGACATAGTATGAAAGGCGTGTCTGAGTTCTTGTACTGGTTGTGGTATGTACAAAGAGTATGCAGAGGACTTCCAGCGACCTAGAGTTTTGATTATATGTACAGGCATGTTCTTGCTAGAGGCCGTGGAAGCCGCCCCTATTCTAAAAGAGTGGCCAGAATAGTCAGAAGGGTTAAGACCTAGACTTGTGATCAATGATCGGACATAAGTCATAAATGTAGTTGTGGTAAGGACTGACCCATGTAAAGTGAACAGTGGTTGGGAAGCTTGTATATTATGAGTCAGTAGAAAGGTGTCTAAGATCTTAACCGGGCACCATTTTTTATGTGTCGGATAATAGGGTATGTTAACGTCTTGACCATCCTGTGTAGTTTTAGTGTGAGGAAGTGTTAGTACATAATTGTCTCCCAATTTAACTAGGTGAGACTTCCTGAGGCAATATTGGAGGTTGGTCATGTTAGTTGTGGTAAATTCATGGGGTCTAAGAAAACCGTAGAAAGCCAGGTAAATTGCAGTTTTAATTACATGGTCAGAGGAAGGATCAAACGGACCCACACCGTGGTCGGTGCAAGGATCAAACGGACCCACATCTAAAAGGTCTGAAAGAGAGTGTAGTAATTGGATGTCAATGAGTAACCTCTTATGTGTTGGGGTGTGACCGGTTTTCTGAATGCCTCTAAGTACAGATTTGATTTGGTATAAAGACATGAAGCTGTGTTTGCTGGGAAATAAAAGCAACATGTGGTGTTGTATACCTGATAGGTACAATTTGATGGTACGAGTTTAAGGTGGCAAAAGGAAGCAAAACCTACCACAGTCGACATATTGTTATTATTATTATTATTATTTTATTTATATAGCGCCAACAAATTCTGTAGCGCTGTACAATGGGTGGACTAACAGACACATAATTGAGATCAGACCACTGGACGTACAGGAACAGAGGGGTTTGAGGGCCCTGCTCAATGAGCTTACATGCTAGACATAGCAAAAGAATCAGTAACACCATATTCCAATAAAAACTTCTTAAACAAGGAGAAGGCCCTGTCATAAGCCCTGCGCGTGTCGGGCAAGATGACGGCCGTGGGACAACAAGGCGTTCAGTCCATGAAACAGAGGGGCGGCAGTGGCAGTGGGGGAGGCCGTAGGCAGAGCTGCCTGAAATTGAAACCGAGACAGCCTGTCAGCAGCGATATTTGTGACACCTGGCACTTGAATACAAGTCAGAAAGAAATGATGACTAGCCGCCAGCCATGTCAATTTCCTGAGGAACCTCATAATAACAAGAGAGGAAGAACGCCCTTTATTAATGATGTGGCACGTGGCCAACAGCAAACCGAACAACCTGATGACGCCCGACCCCAAACCACAGCGGCTGCTACAATAGGGTAAATTTCAAATAGAGCGGAGGTAGTGGAAAAACCCTTGATGTCCAGGACCTCCGCTGGCCAAGCACCCCAGAGCCACTCAGAACCGTAAATGTAAGAGAAGCCGGTAGTGGCAGCTGCATCCGTCCATATCGTGGGTGACGCCTCCGAAATTTCAGGAAGGAACATACTCTTCCCATTCCAGGAGAGCAAGAACCTCTGCCACATAAGCAGATCCGCCGTGGCATGGCCATCGAGCATGATCCAGCTATCATTGTGAGGGAGAGAGTGAAACAGGGAAAGCAGCCGAGATATAAATGCCCGACCCTGCGGGATAATCCTCATAGCAAAATTTAACGACCCTAGCAAAGATTGTAACTCTCTCTGGCAGCAAGACCTGGTGTGAATATAGTCATCAATGCACGAGAGTATGTGAACTATTTTTCCTTGGGTATACTGGCCTGCATGGCAACTGTATCAAGCTGAATACCCAGGAAAGTAATGGAGGTGTCCTTCTGTTTTGTCCATGGACAACGGTACACCCAACAACTCAAAAAGGCAGAGGCCTCCTTCAGACTACGCGGGGGGAACTTGTTCTCCTCAATCATAAGTAAGTCGTCCAGGTAGTTGAGGACTGCGGGACACCTATTAACATTAAGGATCAACCAGCAGAGGATCTCAGCAAAGATGTCAAACAGTTTCGGGCTACTTTTGGAACCAAAAGTAAGCCGAGAGAAAAAGTAATACGGGCCCTTCCATTTAACACCGTGCAGGTGTCAGAGCGTAGGGTATATCGGCAAGAGCTTAAAAGCCCTGTCAATGTCAGTTGTGCCAGAGCATAGGGTGTATCGGCAAGAGCTTAAAAGCCCTGTCAATGTCAGATTTACTAAGCCAAGCGCCCACCCGGCTTTAAGGTTGGCTGAAATGGCATTATCAATCGTGGCATATTGTAGCGAAAATTCCTTAGATGGAATTAAGGAATTTAAACTAGGAATTGCTGCCGAATGGAGAGATCGACTATCAACCTCTGCTTCATGGAGGACTTACCGGTCACAATACCAATAGGGTTAGTCCTCCATTAAGTAAAAGGCGGAGCCTGGAAAGGACCTAAAAGAAAACCCCCATCGACCTCCTGTTGTATGAGAGAGTCAACCACCTCCGGATGAGCCAGAGCCGATTGCAGGTTTTTACACTCAAAGATACCGGACAGCATATGTATGATGCCTGTATGGAAACCCTCGGAAAAAACAGAGACCAAGAAATCAACCAAGTGCTTGGATGGGTGAGAGGACAACATGGCTGACAAGGCAGACACATTAACAGAGGTCAAATAGGGTTTGGGAAACAATTTATTGGGGCACATAGTGAGCGCATGAGCCCGGAAGCACTTTGAACAAACATGCAGAAACCTGCAGGCACTAAAACTGCAGGTACCAGCATTAAAGTTATTACAGACCTGGGACTTCCCCAGTTTGTCCTTGATGACCTTGTCAGGCTGCAGGGAAGGGGAGGGAACAACAAGGCCGGAGGAAGCTGGTGTCCTCAGACCCGCAAAGTGTCTGCAGAACAATTCCGTGTCCAGCTTACCCCAGTTTAACCGGACACCAAACTGGGTGAAAACTGCAGACACTTTGGCAGAGAAAGACCGGTGGTAGTCATAAAAAGACGTACCTCCGTACTTGTGGCCCAAGTCCACCAGCTTATGCATATAAAGGTCCAACTCCTGCCTCCTAGCTGGGTAGACCAAGCACAGGATGTCCCTGAAAAGCCCAAACACCAGGACAAACTCCGGGACTGAGAGCTTCCTGTAAAGCCTGGGGTCCCGGGCCTTGATCACAACTGACACATCCCCATAGGCATAAGTCTTGTTCTCAACGATATCTTGAGAGGCAATAAGGAGCGAAACCAGGTTCACGTCCTTGTCGTCCAAGATATCCTTTCGAATATTGGCCGGGACCATGTGAGCAGGGTCGACATCCAGAGGGGTATTAATGGTACACGACAAATTACCCTGGCCAGCCAAGGGAGGGTCAGCTGGAACTGGAGTGGGAAGGCTGGCCGACGACTCGGCCCAAGAGGCGGTCTCCAGTCTGTCCAACCTCTGGTTGATTTGCCCCATGGATGCCACGAGAGAGGACAACATGGAGTGCACATCAGAGGGGCCAGCGCCACCAGGACCTTCTCCAGCGACCGCGTGGGCCGAGGAAGAATGCAGCAGCCAGAACAGTTCGGCAATCCTAGCTGATGCAGGGAACGGGATCTGACACCTTGGAAGTTCTGCTGCGAGGCGAGGAACAGACCATGATCTGAGGGAGGCAGACGTAGCTGAATTTCCCCTGCGAGAAGGGGTACCAGAACTAGCTGGAGTGCCGGGCAGGAACACATCTTCGCCACCTTCTGAAACTTGATCTATTCAAAAAAAAAAAGAAGAAGAAGAAGCCGGGGGGGATTACCACTATTGGGCGCCCAAAGACCCTGCCTGCCAGCCCCATCTAGACTAGGTGGGATAGCAAAATGCAAGACAGGACGTACCTGAGGAAACGTTTAACAAACAACGTAGGGGAGGTGCTGTCAGGGTGGCGGTCCGGTGCCCGGAACCCGGACACAGTGTCCAGGCGGTGGCGCATGGACCGGGACCCAATATGCCTGATGTTAAGTGGGAGTCTTCAGCGTGGAGGTAGATTAGCAGGGTCTGGTGCAGGGTAACCGCACGCCCCCTGGTGTTGAGCACCAGCGTTTGTGCAGCCACATACCAAGACCCTGAATCAGCTTCAGCGGATACCAGGAACTAGGAGCATGGAAATTAAGCAGACCTCCCAGGAGCTTAATAGGGAGGCTCTGCAGCAGGATTGTATCCAGTACTAGAAACAAGGCAAGACTAGAGATAGGCACCAAACATGAAAACAAGACAGAACTAGTAGAACCCAGAACCAGAGAAGGATAGTAAGCTAAACCCAGAACATATACACAAGACATGAGAAAAACATGAACATAACATGGGCATAACTGGACAGGACTGTACATGGGCTTGGTATACAAACTAAAACAAGACAAGATAACATAGGCAAAACAAGAGGAGAAATAACTATGTACTACATATGGAAATCATGGGGTTTTAGTCACACTATATGATCATACATTGCATAAGCCTGCCAACAACGCCAATGTGCCCCATATCTGGCAGGTCCTACACTGCCTAATGTATGCTAAAACATCCTAAGTATACATATATAGCACTTACCTGCAATAAAGGGCAGAAGCTTTGAGCAGCTGCCTGCAGGACTCTGAAACAGAAAGGAATGATGGAAAACAAACGGGTGTGGCAACATAAAACAAAAATTTAAATGAAACCTGGAGACTGGGAAATCCAGGTACGAACTATAGGAATGAACCCAGAAATCCCAGCATAAAGAAAACCAGACATAGAATAGAAAACCAAAAACCAAGAAAAACCAAACAAGAATTGAAACAAGAGTACTGGATACCAGAAGCCAAGTCCAGACATCAGAGCAAAGCAGATAATGACATAACCCCCCTCTTAAGGAGTGGACTCTGAACGCTCCAAACAGCTTCCAGGCAGAGACCAAGAACGAAAGCGAATCCTGCAACGAAGTCCACTTGACTTCCACGAAGGCAAGGATCCCCCAACCGAAAGGCCTCCTGCAAGGAACCACCAGGAATGAATGGAGATCACCGCTAGAAAATGAGCATGTCACCAACCAGGAACTAGGCATCACAAGAGAACACCCAAAGCGACCACCGTACAGCTTAGCAGATCGACCCCCTCCAAAATAGAAAATCAGAAAGACTGAACAGGAATGAAGAAGCCATCTCCAGCAGATTGGTCCAGATACAGAATCTCTTGCATGCCGGGAAAACAGGAACAAAAGCAGAACAAGATGAAACCTGCAGATACAGGTACCTTTGAAAGCTGCATAGTCCAGAAAAGCAGGACAAGATGAAACCTGCAGATACAGGTACTCTTGAATGCTGCATAATCCAGACTGAACAGGATACAGACAGAACAGATCAGGAAAGCTGCAAAGTCCACTCCATGAACTCCATTGTGCCTATGGCCATATGTCAGGGTGATAGTCCGGTGCCCAGAACCCAGACACAGTGTCCAGGCGGTGGTGCGTGGACCGGGACCCAATATGCCTGATGTTCAGTGGGAGTCTTCAGCGTGGAGGTGGATTAGCAGGGTCTGGTGCAGGGTAACCGCACGCCCCCTGGTGTTGAGCACCAGCATTTGTGCAGCCACATACCAAGACCCTGAATCAGCTTCAGTGGATACCAGGAACTAGGAGCATGGAAATTAAGCAGACCTCCCAGGAGCTTAATAGGGAGGCTCTGCAGCAGGATTGTATCCAGTACTAGAAACAAGGCAAGACTAGAGATAGGCATCAAACATGAAAACAAGACAGAACTAGTAGAACCCAGAACCAGAGAAGGATAGTAAGCTAAACCCAGAACATATATTGCACTTACCTGCAAGAAAGGGCAGAAGCTTTGAGCAGCTGCCTGCAGGACTCTGAAACAGAAAGGAATGATGGAAAACAAACGGGTGCGGCAACATAAAACAAAGATTTAAATGAAACCTGGAGAATGGGAAATCCAGGGACGAACTATAGGAATGAACCCAGAAATCCCAGCATAAAGAAAACCAGACATAGAATAGAAAACCAAAAACCAAGAAAAACCAAACAAGAATTGAAACAAGAGTACTGGATACCAGAAACCAAGTCCAGACATCAGAGCAGAGCAGATCATGACAGGTGCGAGGCAGTAACGTGAGGCAGAAAATGTAGGGGCAGACCGAATCTGGAGTGCAGAGTAAGTAGGACCTCCGCTGGCCAGGTGGTCAGGCCATACAGAGGGGGCCTGGAAATAGGTAATAGAGCGTATATTGGTGTATGGCCGCCTGGGGCCTGTATGGGTCAGAGCGTGGACCCAGAGACAGAGAGAGAAAAATAAAATAAACAAACACAGAAAACGTACCTTCCAGGAGGTAAAGTAGCACAAAAGGCAAGGAGGGCAAAAACGCAGCTCATTGAGAGAGCGCAAAAAAACTGAAAAAGAACAGATTAGACAAAGGTGGTTAACAAGGAAAAACTGAACTTGGACAGGAAGACCCCAAGGTCAGAAATCAGAAATTCCACATGCAAGGATGGCTGAATACCCCAAAAAATAAATAAATAGCGTAACCAAAAGTAAAATAAATAAATAAATAAATGTTTAATTATTATTATTATTATATAAACTGACCCTTTAAGAGACAAGCCGATACAAACATAATTTGAATATCCTGTACATATGTATTTATTATTATGGTATTTAAAAAAAAAATATTTCACATATAGAATTTGTAAAGGATGCAACAAGAAAAACCACAAGCAGGGGTCGGATAGAAAAAAACATACATACCCAACCACGAGGAGAGGAGACAGCACAGCGTCCAAAAAGAAAACCCGAAAGCACAGCAAAAAAGAAAAAATAGAGAAGCGTTCGCGGGGAAAGGAGCACGAAACCCACAGCAAGGGAAGGTAAGTAAAAAAACTTGCAAAACAAGAAAACTGCCGAACGGCAAAACACGTTTGGGAGAAACCACCCAAAACATGAGAACAGAGCAGGGGACGGACCCACGCCGCAAGGACGTCGCTGGAGTGCGACCATTGCACGACGGCAGGGTAAGTAACTTATGGCACTATGGAGCCGAGAAGACATGCAGTGGACAGCTTGGAGCCACAAGAGAACCGGAGCTGGGCCGACACAGCTGAGACAGAGCGGAGGACGGCCAGAATGAGAGCCACGAGGAGCAGGAACAAGACAAAGGCGACTGGAACCAGCGTCAAGTAACGGTAAGGAACGAACGGGACAGGTGGAGGTGAATAGTGGGCTTAAATAGGGGACCATTCCCCTCCCACATTCTGCAGTTTATAACTAGAAAACCTTTCCTAAAAATTCTTATGGAAACATAAAAAGGTAGATACATCAGGCAGTATTAAAACACATGACAAAGAATGTAAATTTGTAATCAAAAACTTTAAAAAACATTATACACTAAAACCAGTTATCATGGGAGAGGATAAGAGGTGTATATAAAAACTAATAAAAAAAGGAAATAGTTTTTAAAAATAGAAAATTATAAAAATATTATTAGAAATAATTATAAAAAAGTTGCATAATCCAAAATCCGTGTTAAGACTGGGCGGACCATAGACACCCGTTTAATTCCTAAACATTCTAGACCACTTGGGTCCTGGCCATACATTATTTTAAAGTGTTCTGAGACACTGTGACTTTTCACCCCTTTTTGATGTTATAGATGTGTTCCCTAATTCTTATGTGGAGAGGACATGTCTTCCTCCCCACATATTGTAGCTTGCAGAGACACCTAAGCAAGTAAATCACATTATTACTCTGACAGGTGATATGTTCCTTAATAGGAAACTCCTTCTGTTTCCTTTTTGATTTAAACTTAAGTTCTACGTTCCTTTGTGCATGCTGTATATTCTTACATCTACGTTCCTTTGTGCATGCTGTATATTCTTACATCTTACATTCTGCTGATGAATGCTTGAGGAGAGGAGGCAGGCGGCGGCAGTGTGGGGTCGGCAAAGGAGGCTGTTCATGCAGCTTTCTATTCCTCCCTCGTGCACCCTCTGACATGTTGGGAGCTGGAATATGACATCATTGTGGCTCCTGCATGCTAAGCAACGCACGAGTGAGGAGCTACCCCACACTGGATCCCAGGGAGGAAGGGAGGGTGGATGGGCCTCAAAAAAAAAAAGTTGTGCAAGTGTGTGTGTCAGTGAGTGTGTGAGTTTTTGATTGTCAGTGAGTGAGTGTATGTATGTCAGTGAGTGTCTGTCTCTGTGTGTGTGTGTGTCTGTCAGTGAGTGAGTATAACAATAAAAAGTGACAAACCGCGCCCAAAGAGGTGTAGTATAGAAACATAGAAACATAGAATGTGACGGCAGATAAGAACCATTCGGCCCATCTAGTCTGCCCAGTTTTCTAAATACTTTCATTAGTCCCTGGCATTATCTTATAGTTAGGATAGCCTTATGCCTATCCCACGCATGCTTAAACTCCTATATAAATTTGAGGTCAGTATATACAGGTATTGAGCGATTTTGTGACCTCAAAAAGAAGAGAAAAAGACAACAGACAGTGCAATATAAAACTATATATGCAGTGCTTTGTATAAAGTGTGTAGAGGACCAATTCACACTTTACTGAGCTACTAGGAGCTCTGCTGTAAGTTGCCTGGATGGTACAATCCCCATCTTAGGATATGTGGAGCTTTTGTAATTGCAGCCCAATATAAGTGGAAAAATAAAGCAGAAAAAGGCTTATGGTGTAGTATGTCTATACACAAGGTAGGTAGTAAATAAGTGTTATCCTACTTACAATTTTCAGAGCAATGACTTGCTCTGGTGGGGAGAGCATTGGTGGTATTATCCCCACCTGGGATTTGCAGGATAAACCAGGAAATATGATGACAGATATAAGATGATAAAACAATAAAATTGGACTTATATATAAATTAAAAATACTATATATATATATATATATATATATATATATATATATATATATATATATATATATATATATATATATATATATACAGCCAAAAGTACAAGAGAGCATTCCAGGGACTTCCAAGTCGAATGAATAAAACTTAGCTTTTATTAGCTCAAAATAAAAATCAATGTTTCAGTCTGTATCACAGACTTTCATCCTGATGAAAGTCTGTGATACAGACTGAAATGCTGATTTTAATATTGAACTAATAAAAGCTAAGTTTTATTCATTCGACTTGGAAGTCCCTGGAATGCTACCTTGTACTTTTGGCTGTATCGGTTTGCTGATGAGCACTGGGCAAGTACATCCAGGAAGGTGGAATGCATTACTATTTTTGTTTTTATATATATATATATATATATATATATATATATGTATATGTATGTATATGTATGTATATATAATCCTGTCCTGTCCCAGTTTGTATAGGTTGTGTATCATTAATCAGTGCAATCTGGTGTGCTTGATGCATTTCCTGGTTGTGCTTCAATTGCGCGTGTCACCCGGAAGTGGTGCGTCACGATCATTACCTCAAATTATTATCCCCATCTGGGATATGCAGGATAAACCAGGAAATATGATAAAACAATAAAATCGGACTTATATATAAATTACAAATAATATATATATATATATATATATATATATATATATATATATATATACACATACACACATTAGTTTCACCTTACACCTATTTGTTTAGGTTGCACGAGCACCTATGTTTGTATGTGCCTTTTTCAATATAGTTTATTGCATTATATTGAATTTAAATTAGAGGCAATTCCTGTGGGGCTGGTTTTTCTTCCTAATCTTAGGAGTTAACCTTTCTCAATAGTCTACATTATTTGTCTCTAAGGGTTAAGCCCTATTTACTTCTGTAACCCCTTTTAAACTCTTGGGCTAAGTTTTCTCTTGCCTTTTCTATTTTTTTTCTTTGAGTATTATGCAGTATGTGTATATGGATGTAGGTATTAAGCAGTATGTGTGTATGAATGTAGGTATTAGGCAGTATTTGTATAATACACAAAAAAGAGAGGACCACAGGCACTCCAAATTGAAACCGTATGCAGATTTATTAGGAAAAAAAATGCAACGCCAAGCAACGTTTCCACCAACAAAGGTCTTTTTCAAGCGTTGCTTGGCGTTGCATTTTTTTCCTAATAAATCTGCATACGGTTTCAATTTGGAGTGCCTGTGGTCCTCTCTTTTTTGTGTATTATTCTGGGATTGCTGGTCCTGATCAGGAGCACCCTTGGTCGTTGGGATTGAGTGCGGTTCCCACTATCTACTTTGCGTATTTGTATATTAGGCAGACTTAACTGGAAACCATATGGCAAAATTTAAGCCAAAATAGCTGATCTGGAAGAATTCTCCAATTCGGCTACAGTCACAGATCAGCTGTTTTCGCTTAAGGTTTGCAATTTGGTTTTCAACTCACTGCAATTCAGAATCTAGTGAATTAACCTCTTTGAGATTGTATTTTCTTTAATGAGGGGGCGGCAAAAGGGATCTTTGCCTAGGGTGACAGAAATCCTTGCACCAGCTCTGCTCCTGGGTGCCATCACTGCCAGGATGTCACTTCCTTCTGCGGGTCACCCATCAGCCTTCATGCATTCCATAAACCCACTTCTTCATAAAGGCGTATCAATTAAACTGTTAATAGCTCCTAACTGATTCCTCTTCTGCAACTGTCACTAGTATAATACCTTTCTGTGTCATTTTACCCCACTCCCTCTAGCATGTAAGCTCATTGAGCAGGGCCCTCAACCCCTCTGTTCCTGTGTGTCCAACTTGTCTGGTTACATCTACATGTCTGTTCGTCCTCCCATTGTAAAGCGCTGCAGAATTTGATGGCGCTATATAAATATCATAATAATAATAGTAATACAAATAATAATAATAATAATAATAATAATGTAGCGTGCAGATCACCCTGATCACACAAATGTGATCGCAAAATTCACAAAGAAGACTTAGAAGATCTACTCAATGGATATAACTATTAATTTCATATATATGTTAATTGAGTGAACATGTGAATTAATCAATTATTAATTTAAAGGAAAGTATAAATAGTAAAGTGCACTGTATACTAAAGTGCCTTAGTTGTGTATAAAAATGATAAGTGTTCTATAATAAAAAGTGCTTAAATCAGATACATCTGTAAATACCTGTTTTTTTATTCTTGAAGAACATTAGATGTACAAAACACAAAAAGGAAAAAATAGTGCCCAATGTTTGGTTCCTATTAAAACAAAAAAAAATTAAAATTGTCCCATGCAAAATACACATTTGTGTGTATATATATATATATATATATATATATATATATATATATGTTGTAGCTGAACAATGTATGTTACAAGTGTTTTTCATATCTTTTGTTTTCTTTTGGACTCCACACCCTCCTTTTGACTCTCTATCTTCTCACGTGGGTATTATACACTAGCCCTAATAATTGTGTCTTTACACCAAAAGAAATAAGAGAGAGAGAGGATTTATTCAGTAAATAGTTAAGAAAAAATACAAAAAAGAAAAATATATAAGAATAATAGATAATAAATAAAGATAAATATAAAAAAATTATATGAAATATAAGAGGTTTCATTTGGACAAAAAAGAACCAGAGGGATTTGTAAAAATGGCAGTCAGGGTAGACAGAGTTTCGTAAGGAAATGTAAAAAGAATATTATGTTTAAGTGAGACGTGTATTACAATTAGTGTTTAAAGTCCAGCTGGTGGTAAAATCTCATTATTTAGAGATATTGTAGACATTAGAAGGACGTGCCTTCAGGCATAAAATTCAAAAAGTTTGCAGGCTGCTTACATCACCTTTATGTAAAAATATATTATATTTGAATTACAATTAATACATCAATTGAGGTTGATTTACATCTCACTCCTGGTTTAGCATCATGAGGCTTGCAGAGTAATTCGCTAAAGTGAGAATTGTTTGGAATTCAAAGTGAATACAAAGAGAATATCAAATTAAAGGCCAATCTAACAAAACTGGAAACATTGTCCAAATCAGCTATGCTTCCAGTGTGGCTACTTTTAATTAACTTTGAATTTCTGTCTGTCTCCAATTTATTGAATAACCCTGCTGGTGAAGATGCTTTCTACTTTTATACTTTCAACATTATTGCATTTAGCATGATTAATGGGTTATTGGGTTTTAATGAAGAATATTATGCTATATTTCTTATGTTATGTTTCATGTGTAGCATGGTTTTTAGAGAGGACCTGGAAAAAAAAAAACACTGCTTCAATTATGGAGATGAGATATATGATTTTAGAGATATATAGTTTTTCGTGTGAATGCTTGTCTCTAATTGCTACCTGGAAATTAGCATAAAAACAAACAAAATGTAGTCTGTAATTTATTACAATAAATTGGTACTTCAGGTATGTCTCTTTCAAGCTCCATACATTTCTTCATAGAAATTGCTCACATAACAACAGTTTTGTAGCAATGAGAGCATTGTGTAACCAGGTTATTAGGCCAATATTGTCGATTTTGACACTTTGTAAAGTATTCGTGTTAATTAAGAGGAGTATGTTTGTAGAATATGACATGTACGGTGTTAGAAACGAGGAATAATTCCTATGAGATGTATCTTGTGCTCCAGATTCCAAGCAACTAGTAACTTAAGTACAAAATGAGTTGCCTTGAGTATAGAGTTTTTTTTTAAACTGACTTGTAGATATACGAGCAGAAGCACCTAGTAATGGTGACATGATTTAAATCAAAACCTTTGCAATGTATAATTAAACCTATGCTGAATTCATTTTGAAACACGAGTGCTGGAAATGATTTGTGAAGTAGTAAGAAACAATTATATCTTGCATGGAGCTATGATATAGATAAGCGTGAATGGCATAACTGTACTCCTTTTATAAAGATTATGCCACATTTTGATAAGATTATAAATTCATAGATTTTCTGGTGGCTACAGAAATGGCACTGTGTAAACATCAGAAAGTCTTTTCTGTGTTTTATGTGAAATTAATTTCTTGCAGATAGAGCGTGTAGAAGTGTACCAGAACTCTCCCCGTTAGGAACTGCACTATTTTTCTGGACAATTATGTTATGTGTAACAGTGATAAGAGACTGCCTTTTAAGATATAATAGAAGTGCTGGCATGTAAATGGGTGAGCCATCTTGGTTTTTACTTTTCAAATCATAAGAAATGACCTTAGAAAATTGTAAGAGGTCAAGTTCATCATCCACAATAACAATCTATACTGCAAGTATGGCCAGAAATCGTACCCAATAAAAGTGAGATTAGATAGAGAAAACAATTAAAAAACAACACTGTTCAGCATCTAATAAATTATACATATGTTGAATAACATTCAACTAAGCTAACTATAAACATTTGAATGACTTATAAATATTAGCACAAAATGGATCTCTATAATACTTTTTTAGACAAAATTAAATTAACCGCTTAAGGACCAAACTTCTGGAATAAAAGGGAATCATGACATGTCAGACATGTCATGTGTCCTTAAGGGGTTAAAGACAAAATAATAGATTGTACGGATCATGAGATGCAGGCTAAAATATATAAACATGTCTATTATTCAAGGGTAACCTGCTGTATAGTATGGACTGGGGATATCCAATCCTATTGCCCCTTATCGAGTGCATCTTTCACTTGGTTCAAGATGGAATTTATTTAGGGTTTCCCTGACCCTTAATAAAATTCACAGCATCACAATTATCCAAAATGCTTTACTTTGAGTAAAGCACTTCAGCTTGTGCATATCACAATTGTACCAGTTTATCAAAGAGTCAAGTTCAACAGAAATTGGCTCTTTTATAATTGGGGGCAGAAACACCATGCTAGTTATTACCAAGACATCCAGTGTCACGTTCCTTTCCTTCAATCCTATTCTCATTTTTATGATGTCAGGGGATGTCTCTTTAACAATTAAGTCCATCTCTTTCCTATATGAACAAAGTCAATGCATTACGTCAGTGCTTGATTATTACTATCCTCATCACTAGATCTCTTAATATTTCCTTTCCCCTCCATGGCAACACAATTGAATCAATGTCCTTACCAACATCATTCTGGTTTTCCTTTGTTCCTATAAATCGACTCCTGATAACCTTCAACTCCTCCTCTTTCACTGCACTACAGAACATCCTCTTCAGATTCTTTTACCTAATTATACAGACTAAAAAACAAGGACTATATTTTCTTTTATTATTTGTATTCTTATTATCCCTCTGATACTTTGACCTGATCAAACAGAATTAATGGTGACAAAATGGACTGGTTAAAAGGATGACTCTATAAGGATCTTCCCTCATGGTTAAGGTATTTCTTACTAAGCTCTAGGGATTTAGGGACACCTTTCCACACAGAGTGGTTAGACCATACCATCAATTGGGGATATAAACAAGAGAAATTGGAGGCAATCCCAGAACATGCATTTCTCAGCAGTGGTTCTACCATAAAGACCAGAATGCAAACAAAATACAGATTAACCCCTTAGTGACCAGACCGTTTTTCAATTTTCTTACCGTAAAGGACCAGGGCTCTTTTTATGTTCCTGCAGTGTTTGTGTTTAGTTGTAATTTTCCTCTTACTCATTTACTGTACCCACACATATTATATTCAGTTTTTCTCACCATTAAATGGTCTTTCTAAAGATTCCATTATTTTCATCATATAATTTACTATGAAATTATTTATAAAATATGATAATTTTTTTTAAACTCACCTTTTCTAACTTTGACCCCCAAAATTTGTTACGCATCTACAACAGCCAAAAAACACCCATGCTAAATAGTTTCAAAAATTTGTCCTGACTTAAGAAATGCCCAATGTTAACATGTTCTTAGATTTGTTTGGAAAGTTATAAGGCTATAAGTACAAGTAGCACTTTGCTATTTCCAAACCATTTTTTTTTCAAAATTAACACAAGTTATATCGTAACACTGATATCTGTCAGGAATCCCTGAATAACCCTTTACATGTATATATTTTTTAAAAGAAGACAAACTAAGGTAATTAACTTGGGGTATTTTGACTCTTTTCGTGCAACCATTTTACTACCAATCTATGCCAAACTAAAAAAAGAAAGAAAATAATTGCTGAATGTTTTGACACACATAGCAATTTAAGAATACATGCAAGGAGAACTTTAAGGGTTACTGCCAAAGAACACCCCAACATGTGTTCAGCAACATCTCCTGAGTACAGTGATACCCCTCATGTATAGGTGTGTTGGATTCTCTGGAGGCTAAAATTTGGAGGGAGAGCATTCCAGTTTTCCAACTTGGAATTTTCTCAGCTGGTCATCATGCACCCATGTACTAATTGGAACATTTTTGAAGCCAGACAATGTAATTTACAAGTTTTATGGGTTTTTGCAAACTTACAGGGGTCAAATGTAGGGCTTTCCCCTTTTCCATTTCTGCACATTGAAATTTGCCAGATTGGTTTGCTGGGCCTATGTTGCGTTCAAGACCGTATAGCAGCTCAGGAATGAAAAATAACCTCATCATGGCATACCATTTGTAAGAGTAGACATCCCACGGTATTCAAAATGGGGTATGTCCAGTCTTTTGTCGTAGCCACTTAGCCACAACGCTTACCAAATATAGAATTCATATTTCTGAACTTTTACTGGTGATTTCATCATTGTAAAAAGGTTTTACTGTTTTAAACACTCATATTTGTGTTCAGTGAAGTTTCCTGAGTATAATAATACCCCCCATGTACAGGTTTTATGGTGTTTTGAAAAGCTACAGTGTCAATATAGTGCTTGCCCAATTCAGTTTGCCAGATTGGTTTGCTGGGTCTGTGTTGCCTTTTGAGACCATATGGTAGCCCCGGAATGTTAAATAACCCCATCATGGCATACCATTTTCAAATGTAGACAACCCAGGATATTCCAAATTGGGTATTTCCAGTCTTTTGTAGTAGCCACTTAGTCACAAACGGTGGCCAATTAGCATTTTTATTTGTTTTTTATCAAATATATTTGTTTTAAATTTATATATATATATATATATATATATATATATATATATATATATATATATATATATATATATATATATATATATATATATATATATATATATATATATATATATATATATATATATACAGGGAGTGCAGAATTATTAGGCAAGTTGTATTTTTGAGGATTAATTTTATTATTGAACAACAACCATGTTCTCAATGAACCCAAAAAACTGATTAATATCAAAGCTGAATATTTTTGGAAGTAGTTTTTAGTTTGTTTTTAGTTTTAGCTATTTTAGGGGGATATCTGTGTGTGCAGGTGACTATTACTGTGCATAATTATTAGGCAACTTAACAAAAAACAAATATATACCCATTTCAATTATTTATTTTTACCAGTGAAACCAATATAACATCTCAACATTCACAAATATACATTTCTGACATTCAAAAACAAAACAAAAACAAATCAGTGACCAATATAGCCACCTTTCTTTGCAAGGACACTCAAAAGCCTGCCATCCATGGATTCTGTCAGTGTTTTGATCTGTTCACCATCAACATTGCTTGCAGAAGCAACCACAGCCTCCCAGACACTGTTCAGAGAGTTGTACTGTTTTCCCTCCTTGTAAATCTCACATTTGATGATGGACCACAGGTTCTAAATGGGGTTCAGATCAGGTGAACAAGGAGGCCATGTCATTAGATTTTCTTCTTTTATACCCTTTCTTGCCAGCCACGCTGTGGAGTACTTGGACGCGTGTGATGGAGCATCGTCCTGCATGAAAATCATGTTTTTCTTGAAGGATGCAGACTTCTTCCTGTACCACTGCTTGAAGAAGGTGTCTTCCAGAAACTGGCAGTAGGACTGGGAGTTGAGCTTGACTCCATCCTCAACCCGAAAAGGCCACACAAGCTCATCTTTGATAATACCAGCCCAAACCAGTACTCCACCTCCACCTTGCTGGGGTCTGAGTCGGACTGGAGCTCTCTGCCCTTTACCAATCCAGCCACGGGCCCATCCATCTGGCCCATCAAGACTCACTCTCATTTCATCAGTCCATAAAACTTTAGAAAAATCAGTCTTGAGATATTTCTTGGCCCAGTCTTGACGTTTCAGCTTGTGTGTCTTGTTCAGTGGTGGTCGTCTTTCAGCCTTTCTTCTAATAATTATGCACACCTGATATAGGGTGTTGATGTATTTAGACCACACCCCTTCTTATTACAGAGATGCACATCACCTAATATGCTTAATTGGTAGTAGGCTTTCGAGCCTATACAGCTTGGAGTAAGACAACATGCATAAAGAGGATGATGTGGTCAAAATACTCATTTGCCTAATAATTCTGCACTCCCTGTAAATTTATATTAGCATTTTTATTTGTTTTTTATAAAATATATTTGTTTTAAATTTATATATATAATATGTTGTGTGTGTGTGTATATACATATATATATTGGTCGGACGTACCTGATACGTCATTGGTCAGGAAGGGATTAAGAAACAGAGCACCCACAAATATCCAGTTTTACATTTTTCAAGTAGGATGGGGGATATGCAGAACAAGCATATAATTATTTCCACTGCGTACGTGTGAGACTTTGAGGTGAGAGGTGATAATATTATATGAGCCCCCACCTGTTACTAATGTACACTACACCCCCCAGTATAATATTAGTAACATTAGAATGACCCCCGAATTTTCTTTTTAATTTAAAGTTCCTCATTCTATGCCCATGGGTAGGGGTTAACCCTGTTAGTAACTTTCCCTGAGCCATCAATCTTCTTATTTCAATCATTCATCATTTTTTTCAGGTGCCATAGACAAAACTCATAATCATGAATCTAAATAAACATGCTCAGTCATCGTGCCATTTAGTTTGTTAATTTTTATTTATTTATTTATTACTGGCATTTATAATCAACTAATTCCGCACCACTGAACAGTTAGGGTAGAACATACAATATGCACAGACCAATACAAAAGGTAAAGAAAGCCCTGCCCGTGAGTGAAGTTCTAGCCATTGAAGCTCTTTTATACAAGGTGCTTGAATAGACAGCAGGGGGAATTGGAAAGTGATGGCCTGAGGAAAATTGAAGTTGAAGCTACTGGTAAGATGTAAAGGGAATAAAGGTGTCATTGATAGAGCTGTCCCGAATAGTTCGCTGGCGAATAGTTCTTGGCGAACATAGCTTGTTCGCGTTCGCCACAGATGGCGAACATATGCGATGTTCGGTCCGCCCCCTATTCGTCATCATTGAGTAAACTTTGACCCTGTACCTCACAGTCAGCAGACACATTCCAGCCAATCAGCAGCAGACCCTCCCTCCCAGATCCTCCCACCTCCTGGACAGCATCCATTTTAGATTCATTTGGAAGCTGCATTTTTTTTTTTTTAGACAGAAGTGTGTTATATTTGAGCATGCTAGGCTGAACGTGCGTATATCATGGCTAGTTGCACTGAAGGTATGAGTATATAGCAGTAAATTGTTGTGAAAGATGGCAGTCATGTTTAGGGTGTAGCTTGCACGTTATCAACTGTGTATTTATATCAGCAGCTCCACCACTAGTTATAAATAGTGATGTCGCGAACATAAAATTTTACCGGGCGGACCGCCATAGACTTCAATGGGCAGGCGAATTTTAAAACCCACAGGGACTCTTTCTGGCCACAATAGTGATGGAAAAGTTGTTTCAAGGGGACTAACACCTGGACTGTGGCATGCCGGAGGGGGATCCATGGCAAAACTCCCATGGAAAATTACATAGTTGATGCAGAGTCTGGTTTTAATCCATAAAGGACATAAATCAGCTAACATTCCTAAATTGTTTGAAATAACGTGCTTTAAAACATCAGGTATGATGTTGTATCGATCAGGTAGTTTAAGGGTTACGCCCGCTTCACAGTGACAGACCAAACTCCCCGTTTAACGCACCGCAAACAACCGCAAACTCCCCATTTGCACAAGGTTGGATACCAAGCTAGCCATGTCCCGTTCCTTGTCCTCACTGATGTCATTGAAGGTCTCTTCCTCCACCCAGCCACGTACAACAAAGGTGACAACAAGCTTGGGACGCCTGCTGTGGGCAAATTTGGGGCACTGCACGTGTAATCTAATGTGCCACCAGATTGGAGTGGTGTGTTAAGTAGTCCCCCTCATCAGGCCTTTTTAGTCGAATGTATCGCCCACTGTCAGTCCCTTCGGGATCCATCCCTCATTCATCTTAATAAAGCTGAGGTAATCTAGACTTTTTTGACCTAGGCGACTTCTTTTCTCAGTGACAATACCTCCTGCTGCACTGAAGGTCCTTTCTGATAGGACACTCGAAGCGGGGCAGGCCAGAAGTTCTATCGCAAATTGGGATAGCTCAGGCCACAGGTCAAGCCTGCACACCCAGTAGTCAAGGGGTTCATCGCTCCTCAGAGTGTCGATATCTGCAGTTAAGGCGAGGTAGTCTGCTACCTGTCGGTCGAGTCGTTCTCTGAGGGTGGACCCCGAAGGGCTGTGGCGATGCTTAGGACTTAAAAAGCTCTGCATGTCCTCCATCAACAACACGTCTGTAAAGCATCCTGTCATTGCCGGCGTGGTCGTGGGAGGAGGAGGATTACTTTCACCTGTTCCCCTGTTAGATTCCCGTTGTCCTGTGACATCACCCTTATACGCTGTGTAAAGCATACTTTTTAATTGATTTTGGAACTGCTTCATCCTTTCCGACTTGTGGTAATTCGGTAACATTTCAGGCACTTTCTGCTTATACCGGGGGTCTAGTAGTGTGGACACCCAGTACAGGTCATTCTCCTTCAGCCTTTTTATACGAGGGTCCCTCAACAGGCACGACAGCATAGATTACCTCACCTTTATTAAGATGAATGAGGGATGGATCCCGAAAGGACTTACAGTGGGTGATACATTCGACTAAAAAAGGCCTGATGAGGGGGACGTAACAGGGATTAAACTGATAGGAATAGTACTACTTAACACACCACTCCTATCTGGTGGCACATTAGATTGCACGCGCAGTGCCCCAAATTTGAAGTAGGAGGACCCACCAAGCATCTTTTTCCATCTCCCGGTTCCTAAAATCGATGCCATATACACGTCCCCTGATAGGGGACGTAACAGGGATTAAACTGATAAGAATAGTACTACTTAACACACCACTCCTATCTGGTGGCACATTAGATTGCACGCGCAGTGCCCCAAATTTGAAGTAGTAGGGACCGATCAAGCATCTTTTTCCATCTCCCAGTTCCTAAAATCAATGCCATATACACGTCCCCTGATAGGGGACATAACAGGGATTAAACTGATAGGAATAGTACTACTTAACACACCTCATAATAACGCAGATAGAGGCAACGCAGAGAGAGGAGTCTGAAGAAGAGGAGTCAGAGGAGGAAGGTGGCTTTGAGGAGGTGGACCAAACACAGCAGGCGTCCCAGGGGGCTTGTTGTCACCTTTCGGGGACCCTTGGTGTTGTACGTGACTGGGTGGAGCAAGAGACCTTCAATGACGTCAGTGAGGACAAGGAACGGGACATGGCTAGCTTGGTATCCAACCTTGTGCAAATGGGGAGTTTGCGGTTGTGCAAATGGACTGTTTGCGGTTGTTTGCGGTGCGTTAAACGGGGAGTTTGGTCTGTCACTGTGAAGCGGGCATAACCCTTACACTACCTGATCGATACAACATCATACCTGATGTTTTAAAGCACGTTATTCCAAACAATTTAGGAATGTTAGGTGAGTTATGCCCTTTATGGATTAAAACCAGACTCTGCATCAACTATGTAATTTTCCATGGGAGTTTTGCCATGGATCCCCCTCCGGCATGCCACAGTCCAGGTGTTAGTCCCATTGAAACAACTTTTCCATCACTACTGTGGCCAGAAAGAGTCCCTGTGGGTTTTAATATGTGCCTGCCGCTTGAAGTCTATGGCGGTTCGCCCGTTCGCGAACATTTGCGGAAATTCGCAAACGGAAAATTTTATGTTCGCTACATCTCTAGTCATTGAGTAAGATCTCAGATAGCTGAAGGGACATGCTATAAATTTAGTAGGAACCTGAGTGGGCGGGAGCAGAGGCAGGTGGGTGTGAAGTGATTAGAGCAAATGAAGCAAGTCAGTATTGCAGCTTGGTATTCAGAACTTCCAAACATCACCAATTGGCCCAAATTTGAATGAATTACAATCTCTCTCTATAAATCTAGTAAGTAACCATTCTAGCTGGAAAACTACCAAGAACTAATCTACGCTTATCTAGTATATTGTATTTTGAAAACTGTTCTTCATTAGACTTTCATTAGATTTCAAGGATGTTTCCATTTGTACATGTGTTAATGTGTTTCTCATTAAACTAATCATAGTCTAAATTGTAGGTATTTCCTGTATAGCCTATACAAGAGCATTTTGAAGGTGGATCAGATTTAACTGATGATGATGGCAGATGTGAGGTGGACCAGATTTAGCTGATGATGGCAGATGTGAGTGGAATGTGGAACGTGTGGAAAAAAAAAAGGAATCTACTCTTTCACCACTGTCCAATTTCAGCAAAACTAGTCTCACGTACACTGTTTTATCTATTTTGTATCCAGCAAACTGCCATTATTGTATCTCACTGTGAATAGTGATTACTATGTTTGACACAAAGATTCTAGTCTAGTTAATTAAAATGTATTTCTTTAGAAAAAAATGATTATTTTTTTTCAAATAAGATATTTTCAGTGGTTTGATTTGATCATGTAGTATCATAATTACTGGACTAACAGTCCTAAATGAAACATTTGCTTCACCACTCACTTTGAAAATCATGAATTAAGTAATCATTGCATTGCAAGTAATTGCAAAGGAATTGTCATTATTAAATTGGCCTTCATCAAATCACATTCACACTTGTCATCATAGTGTACACTTTAAATGCAGAGTAATAAAGCTCAGAAGAATTAAAAGAGACATCAACCTTTAAAATGTAGCTTTTCTATGTCATGGTTATCCAGAACGTTTTAAAAATTGGATAGCAATGCAAAAGGTTAAAAACACGCATTTTGGTGTTGGTAGTTTTACAACATCTGGGGATCTACCTTTTTGTGCACCCCTATATTAAAACGTACATCTGCAAAAACTGAATGAAATCTTCTGCCTTTCAATATTAATTCTTATACAATAATTGCAGTACCGTATGCGTGGTGTTGTCAATGCATTACATCTTAGACAAAGAAAAACCCTGAAGTAAAATAAAAGAAAATGATAAATCTTCTAAATTACTGTTATTTATAATATAGTATTCTAATTATGTTTTTGTAATTGTCTCAATTATTGTTAAATCTCCACCTCCTATAATATTGTAAAGTGCTACGGAATTTGCTGGCGCTATATAAATGATAATAATAATAATAGTAACTTATATGTTGGAGATGTAAAATGCTGTGAAGCAAATACAATGTAAATGACTATTAACATGTAATAGTAATATAATAATGTAATAATAAAATAATAATAATAACATATGTTGGAGATATAAAATGCTGTGAAGCAAATACAATGTAAATGACTATTACAATGTTAAGGTATATGTTGTGGAATGTTTGACAAAAGTAGAACAAGGGCATGAAAAGAAAAATAATCATGTAAAAATATACATGTTTTCACTTCCAATAACTAGGTAATTAAAATATTTTGATTCAGCAACAAAACAGGTAAAAGAAAGAGTGTGTAGGATGCAGGCATTAATGATTCACAGTGAAGTCCCAGCTCCCCTTAAACATGCTACTGTTGTACCTGTCCTCAAAAAGCTTTTGACTCTACCTCCCCTTCAAACTATCGTCCCATATCCCTGCTCCCTTCAATCCTTTAAGAAGCCCCTCATACCCATCTTTTCAAGATTGCTTATGGCCTCCAAGAGTAACTTCTATCTCTCAAACCTTCCTCTTGCTCTCCCCTAAAGAGCCACACTCCACTCTCATCTCCAGTTCTGCTACTTTCCCACCATGTCTATTTGCTGTCTCCCTCAATACCCTTTCTATAGTGTTTTTATACCCCACCTCCTCTTGACTGTAAGCTAAATTGAGCAAGGTCCTCAACTGAATATTGTTCCTGTTACATTTTGTAATTTGATAAATCCCCCTCTTATTGTAAAGCGCTGTGGAATAAAAAAAAATTGCCTATTGAAAATAACCGTCAGAGGCTATTATTGTCTTGATCTGTATCTATAAACAATGGCCTTACTTACATTTTCACCAATAATATTTATTGGCAGTTTATCAGCTGCTGATCAGCCTTTTATCAGGTCAAATCGTTTGAGTAACTGCTTTCAACGGCTAATGGGAAGCCGATAAATATCACTTCAAATAATATAAATTTTCTGAAAAATATTGAAACTTAATATAATACTTAGTCTTGAAACTACTGGAACCAGCAAATTAATTCTGTTTATCGAAAACATAATCCTTGATATATGGTGTTGAAAATATCAACAACAGAAAGCTGTCAATAATTGTTTTTTTTTTTTTTTTCTCGCTATTTGTCCATTGGCAGCACTAGCAGCAGGCATATAGTTAAAAATGCCTGTGGGGCCAATATGATCCACACTTTAGTAAAAGGAAAGTTAACCTTCATTTGCCATGTAACAGGCATGGCTACTTGCTGTAATAAGACAATAGTGACTAGGCACCTATCGCAGCAGTGTGTTTTTTGCTTTATTATTATTATTAATAATAATAATCCAGGGAAACATAATGTGCCTCACCAGCATGCACCCATTGGTGGTAGGTGGGCCAAATTAGGGTCATAAAAGAGCAATGTGTGTTAGAGGAAATGCTTAAAGTTATGGGCCATGTTTGACATGTGTGTGGGGTGATTGGACATAAAATGTTGGATAAACACGTCAAATTGATGAAACTGGAATTAATGCTTGTGGGGGGCATAAATATTTGAACTGACTCTGTCTATACATCCGTATTCATCATCTCATCACCTTTTTACTCTGTCATATGTGCCTTCCATCTATTCCCGCATAGATTTGCCTCACAAAACAAATATATACATATACATGCACATATACACATAAATACTGTACATACATATTTATACAAACACATATACACTCATTAACACACACACACATACAAACACAAATAGGCAAACATGAATGCTTGAAACTACACTACTTTATATTTGTAATTTCTCAATCTTCCTTACTCAGCTCCATATAGCTTTCTGCCACTACCACCATTGTCCAATATTTTTGTCCAACAACCAACAACCTGTCCAACAAATTATTTCTCCTATTACCATGGACGGTGGAAGTATTTGCACATTTTCCCTTGAAGACAGGCAAATAAGCACATTATAGCCATCTAAACAGATGATGGCACCATGTGCTATTTTAGTTTGGTCCTGTTGATACATGTTGCATGTAAATCAGTTGTTGCTCCATATGGGGGTACATACCCCGGAATATCCACACCATTCTTTAGTAAGGTTTTAAGCAGAAGTTGTTTTATGTCAACCAGACATTTTCTTCATTTTGTGGATATGAGCATGATGAGTCTGGCGGGGTACTCAAAACAATACCTGTTGTTATTATTATTATTATTATTATTATATAAAGCGCCAACAAATTCCGCAGCTCTGTACAATTGGTAATATGACAAAAACAATAATAACAGACTGATACAACAGGTAGAGGACCCTGCCCATGAGCTTACAATCTAAAGGTTAAACTGGGGAGATGAGACAAGAGGTAGCAGAGGGATTTGTATGTGATAGCAGAGTGAGTTAATAGTATAACTGCAGCAGCTGATAGCATGTGAAGAGAATGAGGAGGTGATTGGCTATGGTTCCAAACAGCTGGAAGAGCATGCTATATAGTTGAAGATTATGCTAGCTTTAGTGTACTAATAATCTTAATTTTAATAAGGACAGGAGGCGAGTATTTTGCATTAACTCTCTTTACTAAACTCCACAGCAGTAAAGAAAAAACGTAAAGAGTAACAAGTAAATCACTGAGCAGCATAGTATATAAGGGTCATGCTGCCTGCACAACTTCCTCTTTCTTGAAGCGACATCCAAGTCCAGATAGATGCTCGAACATCCAGAAATTCAACGAAACTGTAACTGTGGTCTCTAACGAGCGGAACTTGAGGAGACTCCTGGTAACGAGATAGGAGGTAAGACCAAACGAAGCCGTCATCCCATTTTACGGAGTCGTGAGGTTAACAAACCAGCGACCAGTGGAGGTCCTGAAGAGGGTTACACTGAAAGGAGAGTATAAAATCGGTTAGGTAATGAACCGTAACTGTTCACGCCTGTGTGTTTTAACAAAATGGTGTAAATTAAATCAGTACAGACAGATAGTAAACTGGCCAGAGGCTAAATATGTGTTAGGTGTAAGTATGTTGTACAACTAAAACTGTCTGTTAGGTGGCAATACTGGGAATAGAGATGGAAGAGATTCCGAATATGTCCAGAAGGTAGAGTGACTATAAAATAAATCCCAATATCCATCACCTTAAGATCCACTCCCCCGAGGAGTCAGGGTAGGGAACAGAAGGGAGGGAAAATACTCGCCTCCTGTCCTTATTAAAATTAAGATTATTAGTACACTAAAGCTAGCATAATCTTCAATTTTATAACATGACAGGAGGCTTCCTATTTTGCAATTTTAACGCTGAAGAAGAGACATCCCAGCAGAAGGGGGAGTGCGAAAATAAAATGTACGGAAAGTGGATTCCCTAGACCAGTCCGCAGTTCGGAGAATATCCGAAAGGGACGCCCCTGCCAGGAAGGCTGAAGACGCCGCCGCTCCGCGAACGGAGTGGGCGCCGAACGCGGGGTCTATACCTGCGAGGGAAAGGATCCATCGGATCCATCGGGCCAGTGTGGTGACCGAGACTTGGGCGTGAGGGCGTACGTAGGAGACTAGGAGTTGGCCCGACGTAGAGGACCGGAGTGAGGAGGTAACCGAAACATATCTGCGAAGGGTGGACACGACACAGAGCTGCGGGTCGTCGGGAAAGAAGGGGTAAAAGACCGAAGTCGAGCCCGACTTAGTGTGACGGGAAATGTGGAACGTGACCCCTTCAGGGGCCACCTCGAAAGCGTCCACGTCGAAAGCCCGAACGTCCGAAACCCGTCGGAAAGATACTAGACAAAGGAGGAAAGCGCACTTAGCGGATAGTTGGCGTAGGGAGAGGCGGTCATTCGGAAGCCAATCCCTGAAAAAGCGGAGAACCAGTCCCACGTCCCATAGGTGAGGGTATCTGGGGGCCGGGGGGCGGCGGAGCCGCATACCACGGAGTAGGCGGCAGACCAGAGGGTCTTTGCCAACCGGGAGATCCCCGACGGGGGTGTGAGCCGCCGAAATCGCGGAGCGAACGACGTTGACCGAACGATAAGAGCGGCCAGAGGAGAACAAGGAGGAGAGAAAATTAAGAATCATGGGAATAGGTGCTGTAAAGGGATCGGAGTCCCGTTCCATGCACCAAGTAGACTAGGAGGCCCAAGCTGAAAGGTAACAGCGTCTAGTTCCCGGGGCCCATGAGTCCCATAAGAGGTCCCTAGCAGCCTGCGATAGTCCGCTGACTCGCCAGGAACCCCGGAAAGAGACCAGGTCTTCCAGGAGGAGTGGGTGGAGATACCCTTTGGGATCCGTGAGCAGGTCCGGGAAGGAGGGTAGGAGGAGAGGGTCCCTGTAGGAGGAGGCCAGGAGGTCCGGAAACCATGGTTGGCTCTGCCACAAGGGTGTTATGACAACCAGTTTGATCTGTTGCGTCCGCATCTGGTGTAGTGTTCTCGCAATCATTGAGAATGGGGGAAAGGCGTAGGCTCCTGTCGTCAGCCATTGTTGGAGAAATGCGTCCGTTGCCTTGCTCTCCGGGTCCGGGAGCCAGCTGAAGAACTCCGGAGTCTGGTGATTGTTGCGAGAAGCGAACAAATCCAGGTGAAAGGGACCCCTCCGGGCTGCCAGGGCCCTGAAGATTTTTGCGTTTAGCTTCCAGTCGCTGACGTCTCTCCAGTGGCGAGAGAACCAGTCGGCTGTGAGATTGATCTCTCCCGGTAAGTATTCTGCCTGTAGCGTGATGTTGCGAGGGAGGCAATAGTCGAAGATGTTCCTCGTGATATCTGACAGCAGGCGTGAGCGAGCGCCTCCCAGACGGTTGATGTACTGGACTGCGGACACATTGTCCATGCGTAGGAGGATGCAGCAGTTGGATCTTTCCCGGGCCAAGTTGCGGATCGCAAAGGATCCCGCCAGGAGTTCGAGGCAATTGATGTGCATGGAGAGCTCCTGCGCCGTCCATGTTCCTCCCGTGGAGATGGTTCCGTTGGTGGCACCCCATCCCCACAGGCTGGCGTCTGATTCCAATATGAAATCTGGGGTGTCTCCGAATATGGCCTTGCCGTTCCAGGCTTGCATGCTGTCCAGCCACCATGACAGCTCTTCGCGAACCTCCGTCGTTACCGGGACGGGTTGGTCGTAAGTAGGCCTGTGGCGTAGGTACTTCGCCTTGAGACGTTGCATGGCCCTGTGGTGGAGGGGACCCGGAAATATGGCCTGAATGGAAGCAGAGAGGAGTCCTACAATCCTGGCCAGGTTGCGTAGTGGAATGGAATCGAGTCGGAGAACCCTGCGAATCTCCTTGCGAATGGCTGTGATCTTTGAGGCTGGTAGTCTCAGAGTGCAAGTCGTCGAGTCGATCTCGAAGCCGAGGAATTGTATCGTCTGGGTAGGAGTCAGCTCCGATTTCTGTTGGTTTACCACGAAACCCAGAGATTCCAGTAGGGACACTGCCAGGTGAGTGTGTTGGCGTAGTCTGTGTTCGTCGGAGCAGAAGACGAGAAGATCGTCTAAGTAGATAATGCATCGAACGCCCCTGGACCTCAGATGGGCCACCACCGGTTTTAAGAGTTTGGTGAAGCACCATGGGGCTGAGCTGAGCCCGAAAGGGAGGCAAGTGAATTGCCAAGGGCGTCCGTGCCAGAGGAAACGTAGGAGTGCTCGACAGTCCGGGTGCACCGGGACCGACAGGTATGCATCTTTTAGATCGAGCCTGGTGAACCAATCGTTGCTCCGAAGAAGGTCCCGCAGGAGGTGGATGCCCTCCATCTTGAAGTGGCGGTAGACCACGTACGCGTTGAGGGCGCGTAGATTGATGACGGGGCGGTATTCTCCCGACTTTTTCCGAACCAGGAAAATGTTGCTGAAGTAACCTCCCTCGTCGTGGACCGGTTGGATAGCCCCTTTGTCTCGAAGCTCGCGTAGCTCCGCGTTGACGAGGTTGTGGTCGGAAGACGACAAGTGGATGGGGCGAGGGGGCTGAACCTGAAAAGGGGTCCCCACTAGGTCTATGATATATCCCTGCACTGATTGTAGAATCCATGTGTCTGAGCATAGGGCGGCCCAATTGTGGAAAGAAAGGGAAATACGGCCCGCAGTGCGGGTGCATGGTAACAACGGAGGAATATGGGTCCTTACCTGCAGCAAAGCGGGAACGTCCACGTCCGCGGGGTCCACGGCCTCTATCCGAGCCTCTGGAAAAGGGTCGTTGCTGGTAGACACTTGTTGGATAGAATGGAGTTGGTTGAGTACGGGGGCCTGAAGGCCAAAATCGGCTGGCGGCACGGCCCCGTTGCCGGCCAGCCCTTCCAAAAAACCCTCTGGTAGGGTTGCTCCTGAAAACTCTGCGCATTGAGGATTGCGCCTTATTAAGGGAGGTGAACACGTTGACATGTTTGTTTAGTTCCTTGAGGAACGGTTCACCGAAAAGTTTCCCTTGTGCCTGGGGCCCAATCTCCTTTGTGCCAAGGTCTGCCAATTTACCTTTAATACGGTATAACGCTGCTTTTCGTCTCTCCGAAGAGAGCGTAACATTGGTGTTTCCGATGAAACAAAAACACCGTTGTGCCCACTCACGAATATCATGTGCCCATTCCCTGATGTCTTCGGTGGAGAAAGAATCGGCTTTGGCGTAGGCGTCATCCGCCAGATACATAATGCGAGCCAGGGGGCCTACGGAATCCAGCAGGTTATCTTGGGCGCCCCATAGGCCTTTCTCTACCCCTCGTCGAGGGTCTCTGCCACTGCGCATCATAAAGGTCGTCATAACCTTGTCAAATTCTGGGGTCTGAGCGACCTTATCCGGCAGGGAAGGGCGTGGGCATTCAGACCTGAGTCGGCTGCGGACCTCTTTCTCCAGAGGTTTGCGGAGCCACAGGTGCATGAACCTGGAAAGGTGTTCTGGAGGCGACCAGTCACCCGATCTGGGGTGCCGTATGTTGCGGGGGTCGAACATCGCCTGACCTGAGGGGTCCACAATGGTGTCTGAGTCAAGAGGAGGTTCTGCATCCGCAGTGTCCTCGATACCTCCTGTCTGGGCCGCACCCAGGAGGGTCTCCCGCATGAAAGCGGAGACAGACTTCTCATCCGACCCCCATGCATCGTAATCCGACTCAGAAGCGTCAGCTTGCCACTCATCCAGCACTGACATAGACTGGGCAGGGCCCTGCTCTTCATCTGAAGAGTACTCCTGAAGCGGGGCCGGGGTGTGTAGTTTGGCAGATTTACGCTTGGCAGGTGCCTTACCCTTGGGTGGTTTGGGTGCATAGTCCTCGCCTTTGTGATGGCGTTTTGTAGGGCGGGATTCATCCCTTGTCTGATAGTCGAACAGTTCGGAGTCCGACTCGTGACGTGGACGTCTGCGGGTTTTAGGTACGTCAGGAGCCGAAGCTCGGGCCTTGGAGAGTGCCTTTTCCACAGAGGCAGCGACAGCTGCATTAATCATGGCCTGGAAGTCCACAGGGACGTTCTGGGAATCTTCCATGATAAGGGTAGGCTGGTATGTCACTGAAAGGCACAGTAATAAATGGGCACCCAGGTCTTGAGAGCAGGCGTAGGGTCAGTTTTAATAGTATGGGAACAGAGCCCAGTATAAACCCCAGCAGGGTATAGTAGTGACCTTTTAAAACTGGGGCTCACCCAGTTAGAGAGAACTGCAACAGCTAGTCTCCCAATAAGCAGCGTATTTATAGTGGGGGCTCACCCCGGTTGCACAGGGTTGGGACCCTTAAGTGCAGGTCACAATAATAAACAGGCAGCAGCACTGACCTGACTGACCCAGCCACAGGATAGAGCTTGATAGGAGTAGCAGTCTGTTAGAAGCAGATGGAATGCTGAGCAGGTAATCCTAGACAGGCACAGGGGTGCCAGACACAAAGGAGGTGAAAAACCAGCAATGTAGGGCTAACAGCAAGTTAGTAAAGTAACACTGAGTCCCCAATGAGATGCACGAGGTAAAATTAAGATGGCCGCGAAATCTCGCGATGTCCGCGATCCAAAATGGCGGCCGCGAGTGTAGGCCGCAAGCCGGGGACTAAATTTTGGAGGACGGCTGCGTTTGGAAGCGGGCTGGCGCGGAAACGGCCGCGAATGGTTTTGGCCGCAAGGAGGAAGCCCAGGAGGGCACTCCAGGCTAGGAGGGCAGTGGGGGGACCTGGGGAAACCGATGGGAAGCCAAGGGGGGGTCCCAGAAAGACTAGAGGGGCAGGAAAGAAGGGTGGAAACCCACAGAGAGCCCCTAGTCCCACAGCCCAGAACAAAAATACAGGTAAAAAGAAAGCAATAATAATAATAATAAAAGCAAATAATGATAATAGTAGAATAATATCAAGATTAATGTACAATAAGTAAATAAAGCTCCAGGGGAGCAAAAAGTCTGACCTGTCTGCGATGGAGCAGTAAAGAAAGAGGAAGTTGTGCAGGCAGCATGACCCTTATATACTATGCTGCTCAGTGATTTACTTGTTACTCTTTACGTTTTTTCTTTACTGCTGTGGAGTTTAGTAAAGAGAGTTAATGCAAAATAGGAAGCCTCCTGTCATGTTATAAAATTAGAAGAAACCAGGGTGGGTGGGTAGAGCCGAACAAAATTAAAAGGCCTTCTTGCTGGGATGTATGGTGACCTGGGGCTAAGGAAGAGAGATAAAACAGTTACTTAAAAGGCATTTACAGCTGGGAGTGGCAAGCAGTGTGGGGGGGGTGGGGGGGACTGGGAGGAGGGGGAGGGGGTCAGGGGGAACTGAGCAGGCTAGCCATTTGCTATAAACAAGTAAGTATTTGGCAACCAAAATTCTATCAGCCAGATTATTAATAACTACAAGTACAAAATATTACACTAGTAAACTATATGTAACAATGGTAGTATCATTATAGTAAAGTAATAATCTAGTAACAAAATGAAAGAAATCTAGTTGAATATCTTCTTTTTGTGGTTAATAAAAAAAAGGGGAAAAAAAACAGTCTAAAGCACTTCGAATTTTGCAATGAACTAGGAAAAATTTCCTTCTTGACCCAAGAATGACAGTCAGATTTATCCTTGGATCGAGAAGCTATTGCCCCACAAAGTTGTTTAAAAATATGCGTTATGTTGAGAAATACTATGTCGAGAAAGCATCCAGTAGTTACATCCAGTAGTTTAATTTAGTTGCTATGTTTTTTGTTTTTTTTGTCTCCCCACCTCTATGCTTTGATGTCCAGTGCAGAGATGTACTAGCTTCAACTCCTATCAATTCTGCATAATATCACCATACTGCATGCCATGTTCACAATATTGTAATAAAGCTACACTACAAGAATACTCGTTCTACAGACATGTCTTCTTTGTATTCCATTAAGTTCTTTTTAGTGTGGTATTGCTATTTTGTGAGAGTTTTCAGAGTTGGAGGCCTGTATCAAGAACCTGGTGTCACGACACTCCTTAGTTGATTTGCCCTTGTGCAGTACCTACACTCACCACTATTACTGTTTGGCACTGTTCCTAATTTCTTTTCATTAGCACTTTACCTGGTCCTTGTTTTAGCACCTATATAGTCTGGTTTTTCACCTCACTCCTTGTCAGATCATTGTCTCTTGTCTCCTGTGGTTCTGACTCCTTCTTGATCCTGCATTCTGCGTTTCCTGATCTGGTGTTCACGTGTCCTCCTGTTCCTGCGGTCCTATGTCCTCCGGGTCTTGCGTTCCTGTGCCTCCTGATCCTGTGTTCTGATTCAGTGTTCCTGCCTCTACCTTTTTTTTTCAGTGATTCTGACCCTGCTGCCTTATTTCATTTAACCTGTTTCGGGCTTTGTTCCCTGGTGTCATATTTTGCTTTGTGGCTTAGGATCTGTGTCCCACCTATTTCTAGTGGTGGCTGCACAATCCTGCCCAAGTACTTTACTTACCAAAGAACTATTTAAGTATTCACTGCCTGCACAAATGTGGTTATTACGCTTTCTTGAAATAAGTGCTAGGCAGGAGTATAGGCAGCGTGCCGAAGAGATACTGAAACTTAGGGATGATGACCATTTTTATGACCGCCAGCCTGCCTGTCCACATGCTTCTTGTGCCAACGGTCAAGTGTTGCTTTTACTTCCTTAAGCAACCTTAGGTAGTTTGCTCTGTATATACCTGGTTTGCTAGGTGTGAAGGCTACTCCCAGGAATGTAAGGGTGTCGGATGTCCAGGCAAAGCTATGCTGGAACTGCAAGGTTAATAGCTCTTTTTGTGGCATATTAATTCCCATAGCTTGTGTTTTATTCATATTGAGTTTATAATAGGAACATCTACAGTACTCCTGCAGGATGTTTAAAAAAGTTGGAATGGAATCTTGCGGTTGTGTGAGTGTAAGGAGAACATCTTTGGCAAATAATGTTAGTTTATATTCATTGTTTTGATACGTATTCCGTGGATATTGGGGTTGTTCCTAATTAGTGTTGTGAGCAGTTCCAGGGCAAGTACATATAATAGAGGGGAGAGGGGGCAACCCTGCCTGGATCCATTAGATATGTGGAATGGGGCAGACGTGAATCCCCCTCCCGCCACCTTAGCTGTCGGGTTGCTGTATAGCGCCTGGACTGCTGATATAAACTCCTGTGGGAAGCCATATTTTTGCAGTACTGCTAAGTGGAAGGGCCAGTGCAGCCTGTCCAAATGCTTTTTCAGCATCAAGTGAGAGGAATACCCCGCTCCCCCCTTGCAATGTCTGCATTAAGTTGAGCACCTTGCACATTCCATCACTACCCTGTCGACCCCGCACAAACCCGACCTGGTCATCATGTATGATCATTGGGAGAATAGTTGATAGTCGGTTCCCATATATATTTGCGAATATTTTTACGTCCGTATTTAAAAGGGAGATTGGGCGTAGGTTTTGCTCCTTATTTGGGGAGGGTTGTGACATGTGCCATGAGCATCTCTGTGGGTGTATTCCCTTTTGAGCTCATTACTGTGAAGGTTTTTAAAAGTTGTGGGGCCAGTGTATGTGCATATGTTTTGTAATATATGTTTGGGAGTCCATCTGGTCCCGGCGACTTTCCAGGGGGGGGAGTGCAAGTATCGTTTGAACTATCTCCTATTCTGTTATGGGGGCCTGGAGTACGTCTATGTGAGTCTTTGCGAGAGTCGGCATTGTGATTTTTGTGGGTTGGTACATATGGGCATCCTTTTTCAGATTGTATAATTTTGTGTAGTATTTTGCCAATTCATCTGCTATGTCCTGGGGGGTTATATAGTTTGTTCCCTACATTATCCAGTATGTAGGAGATCTTTGTGTGTCCTTGCTTGAGTCGTAGTTTCGTAGCTAGTAGTTTGCCTGTTTTGTTATTCTGGTGATATTCACGTATTTTCAGTCTTTGCATTAGGTATGTTGTTTTAGCCATGGCCATGTCATTGAGTTGTTTGGTAAGGTCGGTAATAGTTGTTAGTAGGGCGTCATTAGGTTGGATGTAGTGTTGTGCTGTGGCATCTCTGAGGTCACGTAGTAACGTCACCTGTTCTTTGTGTGCTTGTTTTTTGAGGTATGAGGCTTTGCTTAGAAATAGGCCACGCATGACTGCCTTATGGGCTTGCCATACCATCAGGGGGACATCCCTTTATTGTCGTTATTTGTAAAGTATTCGGTAAGTGCCGTGTGTGTGTTTCGGTACGGAATGTTCCTTCTCTCAGTAATGATTCCAAATAAAGGTGCACTGTGTCTTTAAGACCAAATTTCTAAAGTGACAAATGTGCAATTTGTGATAAAGTGCAAAAATATTGAAAGTGCACTCAAAGTGTTAAACAAAATTATACATACATATATGCATCCTCTCCAATAGCAATGAACATATAAAAGGGAGAGACAAAAAAGCAATAATAGTGTAAATCTATTTTAAAAAACGTATTACGGTGATATAAACTTTACACTCACAAAGATAGAGCAGTAAAAGCCTGCTCTAGCTGTATCAGCTTCTTCAAATATTTCCTTAAGGAAAAAGACTGCACAGACAAAATATTCTTTTCACATATTTTAATGCCCAGCTTAGCACAGGTACTCCACCTTCCTCTGCATACAGTACGTGATCAAACGGAATAGGTCGTATATACTTTGGGGTATCGACAAGTCCCTTAGTATTCCGCCGATACTATCGCCACTGCTTCTGATTCAAACTTCCGGGAGGAGGAGTTTCCAGTTGTGCATAATACGTGGTGGTAATTAGCGTGATGACAAGTTTCGCCGTACTCACGGCTTCATCAGATCTTCATCAGATACTTATTAGTATCACCGTACTAATAAGTTTTTTTAAATAGATTTACACTATTATCGCTTTTTTGTCTCTCCCTTTTATATGTTCATTGCTATTGGAGAGGACGCATATATGTATGTATAATTTTGTTTAACACTTTGAGTGCACTTTCGATATTTTTGCACTTTAGAAATTTGGTCTTAAAGACACAGCGCACCTTTATTTGGAGTTGTTTTGTATTGTAAGAGTGTTGTGTTGGAGCTTTACACTTGTTAAGGTGCAGCTTTTTCTGTTTTATAATATTTCTTGATATTTGTATTTAGACTTTTAGACAATTTTTACTAGCGCCTATTTTTTACTTGTTTTTGGTGTATATCTCAGTAATGATTCATTGAGTTTCCAGGGGGCGAAGCCCCTGGACGCAAAGAGCGTTGTTGTGGTTAGGAGATTTGGCGCATGATCTGACCATACAATGTCGCCGATCTCACTGTGGGTCACTTTCTTCAGGAGGGGGCCTGTGGTCAGAATGTGGTCTATTCTCGAGTGCGTTTTATGTGCCTGTGAGTAGTGGGTATAGGAGCGGTCAGATGGGTGCGGTGCCCTCCAGGTATCATACAGGTCAAACTCAAGTATTAGCTTGGTCATGGATTGGCATTGTGGTTTAAGATGGAGGTGTCTAGAAGCAGATTTGTGCAAGTATGTGTCTAATTTATGGTCTAGCGTGTGATTAAGGTCCGCATATCATCGTTAGGTCTGTTCTAATGGGGTTCATCTTGGATAAAACTTTGTGTAGGAAATTTCTTTGTTGGGAATTAGGACTGTATACGTTCACTATTGTATAGGTGATGTCATTGATTGTGCACAAAAGCACAATCAGTTATGAGTTTGAGTAATTCAAACAACAGTGATTTGTGGATGAGTATGGAGACGCCTCTGGATTTAGAGGTGTGTGTGCCGCATGAAATTGTGTTGGGTATTCCCTTGTGCCAAATTGGGGGACTCTGAGTTTAACAAAATGTGTTTCTTGTAGGCAGACAATGTCTGCGGAAGCTTTTTTAAGATCTTCTAGTAATTTGCGTCGTTTATGGGGGGTGTTGAGACCCAGAGTGTTATGGGAGTACATTTTCATATGAGGGCTTGCTGATGTAGGGGAGTGGTGTGTCAAAATCATGTTCGTGGTGCGTTTGGGGTTTTCAGCCAGAGAGGGACTAGCCATTTGTTTGTTTCGGGTCTATTGTCGGAATCGGTTGATAGGGTCATGTTCCCAAGCTCTCCATATGTAGGGGGAAAGAACTTGGGGGATTGGGGTGGGAGGGTCAGGTCATCTAGCAACCCAGTAGTGGTGAGGATTAATGTATACAATTTGCCCCGCCATGGGGGAACGGTGCCTATGGCGTGCACCATGGGGGATGTCCGTAATTAGTATACGCTTTGCGTGGCTATCCGGGCTCGAGGTGGAATGCAGTCTAGGTGGTGATGGTAGCTAAACCTCAGTGTGGGTGACCACATGCAATACATAACATTAAGCGTTAAATAAATCAATAGCATTGAACAATAAAACATATCAAAACATAACATTTGATCAGTTGGTTGGTGTTGTGGGTGGCAATGTAACCAGTCCGGTTCTGCGACTTAGTGGATGCTATGTGCAAACATCTTCTGTAGTTCCATGTTTCTGGGTTATCTGCCCCCTGAAGTCTGTATAGTGTCACCAGACCATTGTTCCCCCAACCCTGCCCCACTGGTGCGCGCCTCTACCAAGAGGGAGCAGAGGGCTGCGGTTACACCCGCTCCACTTCGGGTGTGTGGTCCATGCCCGACGCGCTGGGCCAGACGCGCTGTGTTATCAACTCACATGCCCCCAAAGGGGTCCGATGGTGGACCTGGACAGGTACCATGTCCACTGGGTCATGCATCCTTACACTTTATTTACTTGGCTGTGTCAGACCATCAGTGATCGAACCTGCTAATAATCAATAGGTCATGGTGAGCTAGGTTGTTTGGGCCTATGCAGATGTTTCGCTAGGGTTGCAATACTTGCGTAAGTCGGCAACCTGGAAAGTTCACAGTGGGTCTGGGTTTTCCTGTGTCTCCACTCTTCCTATGCCATCTCCCACTCTCGGGTGAGCTTGGTAGGCGAGGCAGGCAGTGTCTTCAAGGTTGACAGCTTGAGGCCCCAGGCTTGGCGAGGTTTGATGCCTTCTTCTGGTGAGTGCAGGATCGTGAGTGTCCCATTTTTTGGTAGGTAGATACCTTCAGCGGTATCTGATGTTATGTTCCCGGAGAGTAGTTGTCACCTGCTGGAAGGTTTTCCGTCTGCATAACGTTGCTGCTGACAAGTCTGCGAAGATTTTCACCCCCACGTAATTGGTTGGTAGGGTTGCTGTGCGGCTGTTCTTAAGGATGATTTCTTTCACATGGTAATAATGTGCACGCAACAAGATGTTGCGTGGTACCGACTCCGCCAAGTGTTTGGGTCGTGGGACTCTATGGACATGGTCCAGTAGGAGCATGTCAGCTGGCACGTCAGGGGCCACTGCATGCAAAAGGCCGCGGGTGTATCGTGGCAGGTCATCCGGCGGGACTGTCTCCGGGACTCCTCTTAATCGGAGATAGTTTTGTCTGGATCTGTCCTCTGCATCCATTATTTTCATTTCTAATGTTTCAACATGTTGTTGTAATTGCTGCACATGTTCTGCCAGGTCATTGTGTGCCATTGCATATTCAGCCATTTTGGTCTCTGTGTGGGCCTTTCTGTTTCCCAAATCTAAGAGGTCTTGGCGCAGGGTATCCACACTAACTGTCCAGGAGTGGATCAGCTTGTTGGAAAGGGCGTCCAGGGCTTCATGTAAGTGTTGCCTGGTGATTGTGTCACCCTGTGTGGTTTCTCCTGTTTCGGGTGGTATACTGCCTTCATCTGATGATCCTCCGCCATCTTGTGATGCAGCCCGCATGGTCTGTGCGGGTGCACTTGATTTCTGGCTGAAAAACTTCAGCTTGGCTTCTTTGGATGCGGTTTTCCAGTTCTTGCCTTGAGACATGCTTGTTATTTGGGGTGAGTTGTGAGGCTTAGCTTCCTAATGCCGCAAGTGTGTCGAGCCCGTTCGCCGGAGAAAAGATTCCATCTTGCTAGGCGGTTAGCCACGCCCCCCCTAATATATATTTCTTGATTTAATCCATTCATCGTGTATTTGCATTATTTCTTTGCTAAATTGGTTCCCACATTTAAGGACAGTTCTAGGACAGCACCCCTTCATGTCATGACACTTGGAGCACATTTTCTGCCATGATAGAGTGAGTAATTTGTTTCCTGCTGCTTTTGTGACAATTTGTATTTCTATTCTCATTAGTTTTTATCAACAATTGAAATGTATTCTTTCCCCTTTTTTCGGGTATTGGCACATACCTCTCCTTTTCTTTACAGAGGAGGGCCTATATCACTATCCAAATGCAGGATTGCCCAATCTGAGTAGGCAATAATGTAAATGTCATTACTTAGAGGGGGCAAGGAAGTTACAAAAGGCAGTCTTTTACTTGATTTAATGCATTTAGCAGCAAGCAGAATTTCTATTAAGATCAATGTCTCTGGTTTTATCTCTTGAACAAAGTCTGGGGGTCATGGCCCTTGTCGTTAAATTTCTGGATCATCTAATCCTTTCAAGATTCCAGGTTTTAAAGTTCAATGACAATGCATCTGGTTCAAACCATTTAACTGTAAGGGATGTAATTCTTCTAATTTAGTGAAGTAAAAAATAGAAGTATTCAAAAAGCTGCTTGTGTCCGTAGGGTTCTATACAATAGGACATCCAATAAACTAATCTTAGTAGAGTCATATGTCATAATGAAAAGGATACATGCATGACAATTGTTCAAATATGTAAAGAACTGTTCCAATGACTCCCTATTGCCTGTCCAGTTAAGAAAGCAGTCGTCAATACAGAGAGAACTATTTGCATATATATTGACAGAAGGGTTTCTTGTCAGGGTGGACAAACATTTGACATGAACACATTCACATACGAGGGCACCGTATTCGCCCCCATAGCAGCCCCATTCACTTGTTCATAATATACAGACTGGTATGTAAAGTTTTTTTAGTTTATTTTTTTTCTTGAGGATGATCTCAAGTAGTTAAACCTCAAAATCACAGAGTCTACTGACTGCAATAGTGCTGGAAAGATACTTTCTAACTACATCAATAGCATCCTGGTGAGGAATGGACATAGAGACCCAATGCATCCAGAGTGACAAATAGATCATCTGGTTAAAAGGCAACATCTTGTGTTTTACCTAGGAATTCCTTGGTGTCCTTAATGTAGAAATTCCCTGAGATAACCAAAGGTTGTATGAATTGGTCTATACAGATCATATCAATAGCAGGGCAGAAACACTTTACCTCAGGCGCTGTCTGTCAGTGAAAGCGCAGGGTGTCCCTGATAATTCAGGAGTCTACAGACAAGAAACATCACATATATACATTGAGCTTTTATTCTAACCTACATTTGTGAGTGTAACCTTGAATAGTCATTATTTTTCATTTTTTTATTTTTTTTAAATTTACTATATCACACTATGTTGGCTTTCATTAGATTTTTTTGTAGATATATTGTATATTATTGATGCCACAATTACCATAATTTAGTACCTGCCACGATGGCATGGCTTGGAGGGTGAATGGGATCTTTGTGAATTTTAGGTAATGTATAAATAACTGGGATAATATAAATTGATGTAAGGATTCAGTTAGTCTCAAGTTAATTTAGAACAACTTTCTTTTTTAATCATGTTATAAACCAATCTATGATTGTTCCAAGGAAAGGCTTATTTTTTTTATGAACACCATATTCCCAAAAGTCTGCATACAAGCATTAGTAACAAATGGACAAAAGTGGGCAAGTATTCATTATTTAAAGGCATTTGTTTGCCTGAAATATCTCTGTGTTGTTTCTTTCCCTGCATACATTAAATGGTTTGGTGATTTATGCACTTTAGCAGAAACCCTTTTGTGCCTAAGTCTGTCCTTGCTACATTTGTCATTGTACAGGGTATCTATCCAAAACTGCATATACTTGTCTGCTCAATTTATTTTACTACATACATATAGTGGAAAATGTATTCATACTTACCGTAATTTTCTTTTCCTGGCTATTATTCATGGCAGCATATACACATTGGTTAGCTCCTCCCCTACAGCCGATAGGACAGGAAAACCACCAAGGTTTTAAAAGGAGGCTCCATCCCTAAGGTCCTCAGTCAGTTTACAAGCTCTACAGTACATAGAGACATTAATGGATGGGAAGTATATGCTGCCATGAATAATAGCCAGGAAAAGAAAATTACGGTAAGTATGAATACATTTTCCACTTTCCTGGCTAATCATGGCAGCATATACACATGGGGAATACCCAAGCTTACAAAGGGAGGGACAGAATAGCCAATCAAATAATCAGAATAATTCAACATAGATAGAAGAATGAACTGAGTTAAGTACTTGACTACCAAATTGTGCATCATAGACTGTTTTAACTAACAATATGAAATGCCAGACGAACGTGTCTAAAGAGGTTCAAATGCTAGCTTACAAAAAGTGTCAGCAGAAACCATTGCCATGGCAACCCATGATGCTGCAACAGCATGAGAGGAGAGTGCCCTGATACCCTCCAGCACAGGTAGAGAACGGACGTGACATCCAAATTGTGCCTCATTAATTGCTTCAATGTCCAATATGTAATGCAGGACAAACTAGTTCAAAGAGGTCCAAATGCCAACTTTACAAAGTTTCAGCAGCGACCATTGCCATGGAATCTCACGAGATGCTGTAACAGTACTAGTGGAGAATGCCCCAAATCCTTTGGTACAGGTAGAGAATTGCATTGAAAGGCTCTCACTTTAGGCAGGATCTCTGGTGCTACATGCAAGACAACCATATCCTGTTGAAATTCAGTGAATGGAGGTACACAGGATCAAGCCTGGAGTTCACCCATTTTCCTTGCTGGGGTACTAGCCACCAGCACTTTCTGTGCTACCACCATGGAAGCACCTTCTAGAGGTTCAAATAATGGTTCAGTCAGGGCCCGTGAGACCAGTGGTACGTCACATATTGGCTTCACCACACTCAGTGGAGGCATGATTTCATTCAATGCCTATATGAAGCAAAGTGCAACAGCGGAGGCTTGAGTTCAATTGTTGCTTACATGAAGCAAAGCACCAGGGATATCAACGCTCAATCGGTACCCTTCAGTACAGGTAGAGAATGACTTAGATAAGCAGTCACCATAGGCAGGATCTTCAGGTGCCAAATGCAAGACGACCATATCTGTTGAAAGAGTAGTGAAAGGGGGTTCACAGGATCAAGCCATTTTCACCCATTTTCCTTGCTGGGGTACCAGCCACCAGCACTTTCTGTGCTCCCACCATGGAAGCTCCTTCTAGAGGTTCGAATAATGGTTCAGTCAGGGCCCGTGAGACCAGTGGTACGTCACATATTGGCTTCACCACACTCAGTGGAGGCATGATTTCAATCAATGCCTATATGAAGCAAAGTGCAGCTAAGTGCTCCTCTAGAGTGTTATAACACAGAACCTTTCAAGGCCTGAACGAGGAGTAATTCCAACAGACAAAAGCATGTCAAGCTTAGTAAAGCCTGTATAGGATTGTAAAAGGATCTCAATGACCGTCTCAGGGATGCCTATACTAATATGGACTCCCGCATCAACACCAGAACTTGAGGATCCTGGTGTGTCATGGGGCCTTGTAATAGGTCTGGACGTACAGGAATTTCCCTTGGAGGTTCCAGAATCATCTTATTCATCATAGAAATTAGAGTCGACACGGTCTTCCACTGTCACCTTTTAGGAAAGTCGAAAACAGGAAAATATGTACATCAGACTAAAATTCTAAATTTGAGTCAGTGTATCCTGAACCTGAGCATTCTGGTCCTAGCATGTAAAAAATACTTCTGGACCTGGTAGGTCCAAGAAATGGGCATCAGATCTATGTAGGGTATCAGACAATCTGCGTCAACCCTGAGGATACGTCAGGACATGGTTGCCAATCCACCTTGTCCACAGTTATTCGGCTCCAGCAAACAGCCATTGTATTCTGAGCCACTGGTTGTTCTTCTGTGCCCTGATCATTATGGGCTGGAATTCCATCAATACGTATCTGTGAGACCCATCTTGGTAAATATAGGATACAGTTGCATTGATATTTGAGCAAATTTGGACCCACTCATTCGTCAGCAAGCCTCTGAAGTGAAGAAGAACCTTGAAAATGGCTCTTAGTTCCATACAAATGAATGGAAATATTGTTCAACATGGTCCAAACACTGTGCAACCAATCTTCTAAAAATTGGAATTCGAGCTAATAATCAACCAATGAGGTTCTGTTCACTGGAAACTCAGAGATCTAATCCCTCTTTCAGCTGCCAGGGTAAGGTGTAACTCCACTGATGGGGACATAGTAGGTGGCTGACTCCAATAATCTTTATCTTGTTAGATCAAGATAGGAAGGATCTGTAAGGAATCCAGAGATGCCATTGGGCCCATCTGACAAGTCTGCTGGTGGAAACCAGGATTCCAAGTAGTTGCATCTATTTTCTTGCTGTTACCAAGCAGAAATTAAGAAACTGGGAGAGAAAACCTTTACAATCTGTTGAACTGTTCCCGAGATAGGGAACAGCAGAGCATATAGTTTTCCACTCGGGAATGTCAACCACTGAGCTGGTCTGAAACTGCTTTTCTTGATATTCATCAAGCAGCCAAACTTTAGGAGTTATGAAAGAACTATATGCCTATGTGTGCCTGCCTTCTGAGTGTCTAAGGCTATCAGAATTAGATCCTGCAGATAATGGAACCAGGTGGAGTTATGGACTCTCAATAACACTATAAGCACATATAAAGATTCTTGGGGCCACATTGAGGCCAAATGGTAGGTTCTCTTCTGAGCTAATGCCGAAGATCTCTGCAGATTGGACTGAAAGTAAGCATCCTTGAGATATAGAGGTAAGGAAATTACCCTTCCAGATTGCTTGAGATATGGATCTGATTGACTCCATCCTGAATACTCTGACATTTAGCCTCTTGTTGGCCCCTCTTATGTCCAGTGTAGGCTTTCATGTGCTTTTCCTCTTAGCACCAGAAGAGAGGCGAAACTTGTCCCTGGAACTGCTCTTGTTCTGGGACCTAAAAAAAAAAAAACATCACCTCTTCGTCCAGAAGGCTTCTTCCTTCAGTGCTTTACCTTTTGAATCATTGGTCTTGATACTCCTGTTATAGAGACTCCTGTGCCCGTTAAGAAAAAACTCCAGTCTATATCAATCTGGACCATGGATACCACTCAAGCCTCCAGAGTATGACGAGCCCAGGTATGTGTGATCAGAAAAATGAGGCTCCTAGTACTGGAGGAGATATGTTCATTGCTGAAGAGCAAAATGACTGCGTTATAGCTCCATTAGAACCTTGAAAGGCAGGTTTACCAACTGCCATGAGTCACCTCTGTAGTATTCCCTGCAGGGCCAGTAGCTCCATGTATCTCAGAAATACTGGTCACTGGAGGTTCTCCGGTCATACTATGAGGAGCTGGGATCTTTGGAACTTCCATCCTAAGGTACCAATATCTTGCAGCCCTCATTCGCCTTTTCAATGGAATTATCCAAAGTTTCCCCAAACAGCACCACCCTTTCAAATAGAATGGTGTAGAGGGCAGACTTGGAGGATGAGTCATCATCCCAGAAATAGAACCATAATGCTTTCTTAGCTGCTATAGATAAAGCCATTTGATCCAGAGAATATCCTAGTTACATCTAGGGAAGTTTCTGTGAAGAAGTCAGTTGTAACCTGAAGACTTCAGACTGCCTCTTCAATCTTGGCTTTTCATATCTCTCTCCATAGTAGCCTTTAGATCTTTAATCACATATTTCATGTTTGTAGAAACAGCAGCGGAAGTCACAGCTGGCTGGCCTGCTGCAATGGTAGGCGTAAAATTTTGGACAGGTCTGCGTCCACCTATGATCCATAAGTGTGCAACTTAGGTGGTGTAGTTCTGGGGTTGGAAATAACTTACTCCACAGGGTAAAGCCTGGCCTCTTTTCTTACCCCTAAGGCCTCTGGAACTTATGTCATGTGGCTGCACAGTGATAGGTCATGCTGAAGCGACAACCTTCTGGAGGAAGTCAGTGCATAACCGCTTCCTTCCACTGTTTTCTCCTTATAACCAGGTCCTGGTGAAGAATCAGACACCTGACAAATAATAATACCTAAATATTACCTGTGGTAAAGTATTAAGAAAAAATGTGCACTGTTAAATTCTATAAGAAACCAGCGAAACAGCTTTAAAACAGGCTGAAGACAGCACTTATCCATGCCTGGAGACCCTGCAAATACTTACCAAATAAGTGTGGTATGTTTACTGTAATTTTCCCTTTATTTTAGGCACTTTCTGGCAATTGCCCTTATCCAAGATTGCTGCCACAACTTGTATTCCCACAATGCAAGTCATCTGTATTAGGCCCAATAAGGCACAAACTGCACACATGTGGGCCTATTCCGAGTGTGTTTGCTGTTTAGAGACCAGGGAGAGGACTCTGTCTGAAGCCTACATAGCCCCTAAACACCCAGGGTACCTTGAATAAATCACTGGGACCGAGGGGAAGCAAAATAGATAACAAAAGTGCCTGCAAGGGAATTGGAAAGGCAACCACGTGCAAAAAGTCAAAGTTTAAAAGCACCACAGTCTAAAGGCCTCAAGATATAAAAGGTAACAGTTTTCAAAATGTATCACAGTTTTAAAATATATCAGTCTTCAAATGCACTGCAGTTTTCCAAATGTACTGCAGTTTCATATGACTTGCGGTATTACATGCAAAAGTATTAAATGCAAATTTAAATGAAACAGTTTTAAATGACACACAGCTTAAATGCAACACAGCTTAACCGCTTAAGGACACATGACATGTGGGACATGTCATGATTCCCTTTTATTCCAGAAGTTTGGTCCTTAAGTGGTTAAATGCTTCCTAGCAAAAGCACAACCGCATAATGTACCACAATCTTAAAAATAAGGTACAGCACTAGTTTAAAAATATCAAAGCTTAAATGCATCACAGCATAAAAGCACAACTGCATAATGTACTACAGTAAAACAGGCAAATAAAGGAATGAAGATAAAAAAACATACATGTCCGTAAGTAAAGAGAGCAAATTGCTCACGTCCTAAGGGCTGTAGGACAGGAAAAAGACTGAGGACCTTAGGGATGGAGCCTCCTTTTAAAACCTTGGTGGTTTTCCTGTCCTATCGGCTGTAAGGGAGGAGCTAACCCATGTGTATATGCTGCCATGATTAGCCAGGAAATAATATATATATATCTCCATTGTGTATGGTCATACAAAAAAAAAGGAAGAAGGCATATTCTGCAAAACATAATTCTCACCTAATAGATCGACTTACAATGTAATTAAATGTTCTTTATACAATTAGCTTTTATTGTTACACAATTTAATGCATTATTTGTAAAGCCTGTATTGTCATTTAACAGTGAGATGTGTAGATGTACACCTTCCAAATTAATATATTATGATTTTTACTAATATTACCCGGAGAGCAGAGTTTTGCTTGAAATAGATGGTATGTTTTTAAGACAAAGGAATCAGATGAAATATATTGTTTCTGCAATATGTTAGCTGTCAGTGTATTACTGGAATAATCCTTTCTATCTCCCCTCATTTGAGGGAATGGATTGCCCTTAGGGCAAAAAATAATGCAGGCAGAAAACATTGACATTGTTTGATAAAAGTAAAACCCAAATGCCTTGCAAATGATAAAGGAAAAAACACTACATTGTCTGTTTTCATCATATTAATACCAAATTATGATACATTTAAATTATTGAATGTTACAGTATCCATTTTAAATTTTAATGATTTTGTATTCAAGAAAATTATAAAATTAATCAAAACATTTTAATTAAAGTTTTGGTTATCAAAGCCGCATATTTTAAATAAAAAGTGAGAGACTGAAAGTACAATTTGTTAAAAATTAAAAAGTATCAAATGTAATACTCAATATCCAGCAGTATACAGGGTGAACATTTTTGGTTCTTCCTAAGAACTTCTTTGGGGTTGGAGGTGGGAGTTCATATTTCTGTTCATTTTGTTCAAATTTTGTTAATTTATGATATTCAGGAAAGCCACATAGGCAGTCATGAAAGGGGAAAAAATGGAACAGTTATTTTACTAACAAAAATGGCTACAATCCTGCCTGGCCTAATGGCTATACAGTGTCAGTCATCTTTAGAATGGCAATTCTGAATTGACAAAATTACATTATGTTATCTGAAAGTGGGAGAATGATTTATTGTAATTTTTGGCCAATTCAGAGGTACAAGTTAGTGTCTGCAGTCATGGGGGTTACAGAATTATCATCAGTGCTGCCACCACCAAAACTAGACATTACGGGCAATACTTTGGTATTCTGCTGTAAGTTCTCACTAAATAGGGGATCTGATGGCCTCTACAATGTAGACCCTGCTGTGCTCTACCTTAGTTGCTTCTTGAGGAGACCTCAAGAATGCTTGAATTAGCTATGCTAGAAGCAGCTGTGGTGTCAGTGAAAGGGCAGCACATGTGTACTGTTATTGTGTTTGATGGTAAAAACATTGCACAGTGCTTGCACATTGGACTGTACAGTCACAAAAACATTCTCCAAAAAGTTAACAACAACAAAAAACAACCCAAACTGTGAACATCTGTATATTGTAAAGCAAGTTTGGGAATAGGATCAATGAACCAAGGTAGGCAAAAATTATGTTTTCCCCTAAAATCACTGTCCCCCAGGATGGATTTTATTTCCTCAAAAAAAAACAACAACTTTAAACAACTGTATATTGGCAAAATAGTCTCACACTGGGATGAATGACAAAATGAGTGACAATCTCCCACTAAATGTTTTCTCTAGTGCTCTTGGCAGTACTAGATGCTAGAAGCAGATACAGCATAAAAGCAAAAGCTAGTTTCACAGTAGAATAATTAGACCAGGGTAGTTAAAATTATTTCCCCCCTTCCATCACAATCCCCAAAGTAAGGATTTTCCTTTGCTCCAAATTGTTAACAAGAACAACACATAAATCTTTTAACAACTATATACTGGTAAAATAGTTGCACACATTTGGATGAATGACAAAATGTCTGCAAACCTAAGTGGCAGTCTTCTATCTCCCACTCAGCATTTTCTCTAATGCTCCTGACTGCACCTGCTGCTAGATACAGTTACTCTAGAATTACTCTTCAACTCCCACAAAGACTCCTACAGAGTAAACACACTGCCTCTTCTCCATTTCATCCCAATATGTACGTTTGGGCATAGCAGTTGTAATTTCATTGTCGGCTCTTTCAGTTATAACATCACACATGGCAGTATTTTTTGGAGTTTAAATGGAATCACATTAGGTTGGAATGGAGAAATAGAAAGGTATGATGTGTGAAGCCAAACTCATGTTTAGCATATTTAATCTAAAAAAAGATTAATGAAAAAGAACAAAACACTGTAACAGTTCACCAGGAGTGTATGTAACAGTTGAACAGGAGTTGGAGTCCAGTTGCAGGAGATGGCACAAGCAGGAGGCAAAATCCAAAACACAGTACAGATTATGGGGAAATCCAAAAGCAGGGTCAGACGAGAAGCAGACGTCAGGGCTGGCAGCGGAGTAACGTAGTCAGTAAAGCAGGCAGAGGTCAGAATCCAGGAAATCAGTCAGTAGCAAAGCAGAGATTCGGCAGTAAACACCAAACAGGCAAAATGACCAGATGCCAGGTTTCAGGCAGGTCTGGCTTTTACAGCCTGCTAACTACAGAGTGTCTATGCAGGGTGCAATACTAGCCTGCAATACTAAAAGATATCCAGGTAACTCTATAAACAGTTGTGCTCAAAAGTTTGTATACCTTGGCAAAAATTGTGAAATTTTGGCAATCATTTTGAAAATAAGACTTTTCATGCAAAATAAGTATTTTATTGAAGAATAATGATCCTATGAAGTAATTTATTATCACATAGTTGTTTGGATCCTTTTTTAAATTATAATGATAACAGAAATCACCCAAATGGCCCTGATCAAAAGCTTACATACCCTTGATTATTTGGCCTTGTTACAGACACATGTTAAAATGTCAATTAAAGTTTAATTCCCCTCACCTGTGGCTTTTTAAATTGCAATTAATGACTGTGTATAAATAGACACAGAGTTTGTTAGCTCTCTGTGGATGCACTAAGCAGGCTAGATACTGAGTCATGGGGAGCAGAAAGGTACTGTCAAAAGACCTACGTAACAAGGTAATGGAACTTTATAAAGATGGAAAAGGATATAAAAAGACAGCCAAAGCAATGATAATGCCAGTCAGTACTGTTCAATCACTTATTAACAGGGGGACAATTCGGGGATCTCTTGATACCAAGTTAAGGTCAGGTAGACCAAGAAAGATTTCTTCCACAACTACCCAAAGAATTGCTTGGTATACAAAGAAAAACCTACAATTAACCCCAGGAGAAATACAGGCTGCTCTGGAAAAGATGGTGTGATTGTTTTAAGGAGCACAATACGACGATACTTGAACAAATATGAGCTGTATAGTCGAGTTGCCAGAAATAAGCTTTAACTTTGCCAATGTCACAAAAAAGCCTGGTTTCAATATGCCTGACAACACCTAGAAATGCCTCACAGCTTCTGGCACATTGTAATTTGAAGTGATGAGGCCAAGATAGAGCTTTATGCTCACAACCATAAGCTCTATGTTTGGAGAGGGGTCAACAAGTATATAAGTATATATATATATATATATATATATATATATTTTTTTTTTTTAAGAATACCATCCCTACTGTAAAGCATGGTGGTGGCTCACTCATGTTTATGGGGTGTGTGAACTCTAAAGGAATGAGGAATCTTGTGAAAATTTATGGAAAAATGAATACAGCATGTTATTAGAAAATACTGGCAGACAATTTGCATTCTTCTGCATGAAGGCAGCGCATGGGACACTCTTGGACTTTCCAGCATGACAATGACCCTAAGCACAAGGCCAAGTTGACCCTCCAGTGGTTACAGCAGAAAAAGGTGAAGGTTCTGGATGGGCCATAGTCTCCTGACCTTAAAATAATCTAGCCATTCTGGGGAGATCTGAAACGTGTGGTTCATGCAAGACGACCAAAGACTTTGCATGACATGGAGGCATTTTGCCAAGACGAATGGGCAGCTATACCACCTGCAAGAATTTTGTGCCTCATAGACAACTATTACAAAAGACTGCACACTGTCATTGATGCTAAAGGGGGCAATACACAGTATTAAGAACTAAGGGTATGCAGACTTTTGAACAGGGGTCCTTTTTTCTTTTTTGTCATGTTTTGTTTTATGATTGTGCCATTCTGTTATAACCTACAGTTAAACATGAATACCATAGGAAATAAAAGAAATGTGTTTTGCCAGCTCACACGTTTTCTTTTTTTTTTTTAAATGGTACATATATTACTAATTCTCCAAGGGTATGCAAACCTTTGCTTTGTTTTATACTATATGTTGGCATTACATAAACATTCTATACAGTATGTTCGAGGGCTACTTTCAATAATCCAACGTTAAATAGGATTCTTATGAATATTCTTACAGTGAGGGAAAAATATTTTATTCTCTGCTGATTTTGAACATTTGTCCACTGACAAAGAAATGATCAGTCTATAATTTTAATGGTAGGTGTATTTTAACAGTGAGAGACAGAATAACAAAAACAAAAAAAATCCAAAAAAATGCATGTCAAAAAAGTTATAAATTGATTTGCATGTCAATGAGTGAAATAGGTATTTTATCCCCTATTAATCAGCAAGATTCCTGGATCCCAGGTGTCTTTTATACAGGTAACGAGCTGAGATTAGGAGCACTCTCTTAATCTCAGCCCATTACCTGTGTAAAAGACACCTGTTCAAAATCAGCAGGGGATCAAATACTTTTTCCCCTCAATGTAAGTAATGAAGTGTTTCATAATTTAACCCCTTAAGTCCGGAGGACGTAATATTACGTCCTGCAGGAACCGGCTCTAAACGCCGGCGGGCGTAATATTACGTCCTCGCCATAATGGCCGCCCACGTGGCCGGCGCTAATCGCCCGCTGCAGATCGCGGTCGGGGGGGATGCCTGGCCCCCCAGGCAACCCCCCCTGTGGCCGGTGACCGCGATCTGCAGTCTCTGATCGCAGTGACAGGCTGTCACTGCGACCAGTATTAAGCATGTGTCAGCCGATTTCAAATCGGCTGACACATGCGGCCGGCGGCTTTCCCCTTCTGCAGATCGCGGTCGGGGGACTTACCTGGCCCCCCAGGCAGTCCCCCTGGGGTCAGTGACCGCGATCTGCGAAGTCTGATCGCAGTGACAGGCTGTCACTGCGATCTCAGAGCTCTCTGATCGCAGTGACAGCCTGTCACTGCGATCAGTGTTACATGTGTCAGCCTATTGGCTGACACATGTAACTGGCACAGTGATCCCCCTGCAGATTGGAAGGGGGGAGTGCTTGTACCACCCAGGCACTCCCCCCTGTGGTCAATTACCCAATCTGCAGGAGGTGATCACAGTGACAGGCAGTCACTGTGATCACTGATCCTGTGTGTCAGCCAGTGATGTGAAATCACTGGCTGACACTGTCTCTGACCCCTGTCCTGTAAAAAAAAAAAAATATTAGTTCAAAAAATAAATTAAAAAAATTACAGTTACAAATAAAATATACTTAGATCATATATATTATATATATATGATCTAAGTATATATATATATATATATATATATACACACACACACACACACACACACATTTACACATACACAACGTGTATTTAAATATTAATAAATATATATATATATATATATATATATTAATATCAAATTACACGTAGACTGATACTGATTAAATATATATATAATTATTGTTATATATATATTTATAAATAATATTAAAAAAATAATATGTAAATACGTAAAAAAATTAAATAAAAAAAATAATTAAAAATAAAATATTAAAAAATATATAGATGTGTTTTATTTCGTTCTAACTGTATTCTGATATTAATATATATATATTTATATCAAAATACACTTATAACGAAATAATATATATATCTATATACATAAATATATACGTATATATCACTATATATATACCTATATATAAATAAAAATATTAAAAAAAAAAATATATATATATATATACGTATATATACACATATGTATATATATACATATATTAATTCTACACATACATTTATGTAATAATTTTACATAATTAGGTATCCTAATTAATTACAATTAGCGGGACCTGCCTGACCACCCATGCCGAAAGTATAGGGAATTTAATTTGCTAGCACTATATTTAACCCTATAACTTTCCAAGACACCATAAAACCTGTACATGGGGGGTACTGTTTTACTCGGGAGACTTCGCTGAACACAAATATTAGTGTTTCAAAACAGTAAAATGTATTACAACCATGATATCGCCAGTAAAAGTGACGTTTTTTGCATTTTTCACGCACAAACAGCACTTACAGGGACGATATTATTGCTGCAATACTTTTTACTGTTTTGAAACACAAATATTTGTGTTCAGCGAAGTCTCCTGAGTACAACAGTACCCCTCATGTACAGGTTTTATGGTGTTTTCAAAAATTACAGCGTCAAATATAAGGCTTGTGTTTAATTTTTTTCACATTAAAATTCGCCAGATTGCTTACGTTGCCTTTATGACCCTATGGTAGCCCAAGAATGAAAATTACCCCTATGATGGCATACCATTTGCAATAGTAGACAACCAAAGGTATTGCAAATGGGGTATGTCCAGTCTTTTTTAGTAGCCACTTAGTCACAAACACTGGCCAAAATTGGCGTTTTTTGCATTTTTCACACACAAACAAATACAAACGCTAACTTTGGCCAGTGTTTGTGACCAAATGGCTACTAAAAAAGACTGGACATCGCTTATTTGCAATACCTTGGGTCGTCTACTATTGCAAATGGTATGCCATTATGGGTGTAAATTTATTTCCTGGGCTACTATACAGTCTCAAAGGCAACGTAACCAATCTGGCAAATTTCAATTTCAAATGTAACACGCTATATTTGACCCTGTAACTTCCCAAAACACCATAAAACCTGTACATAGGGGGTACTGTTTTACACGTGAGACTTTGCTGAATACAAATATGTGTATTTTATTGCAGTAAAAGCAAACAGTATTATGACATTGACAGTTAAAATGTCATGAAGAACGAAAAAAATCAAAAAAAATATTATTTTCTCCCATTTTTTCATATTAAATTATGTTTCATAGCTAAATATTTGATATTAAATTAAAGCCCTGTTTCCCCTGAATAAAATGATATATAATAAGGGGGGGTGCATTTAATATGAAAGAGGTGAATTACGGTTGGACAGACATATAGCGCAAATGCCAGGTTTTGTTTACGTTTTGTTTCGTTCACAACTTGTACATTTGGCTGCGGTGTTAAGGGGTTAATCTATATTTTTGCTTTTGTATTTGCAAATTGTATTTGTCGTTCTACAATAACATACCAGACCTCATCTGAAATATTGCAAATAAATGGATACAATGTCATATAGAAAACCCTAGTATCCCTCCATGCTATGCTGCAAATCCTGAATAAAAAAGTTGAGAAATAGATTTGCATACTTCTTTTGTATTATTTTATTTTTCACGAATCACTGAATAGCAAACTGTGCAACCTACTTGCGGTACCAGATTATAGGGCAACTATTGAATCTATGTTTCAAATAATTTCCGAGTAAATAGATAAAGAACCTACTCTTCGTAGTGTATAAGCACCGCTAGAATTAAAGCTCCATGCGTTCTAAGAAGATGAGCTGAATCACCTACATTTATCTTTTCATTATCATCAAAAAACAATGGATGTTACTAACCTTTTCAATAAAAGATAACAAGGTATTAAAGTAAAAAAAATACAAAAAATAATGAAAGGTTAAAACTTTGTCCCATAATGTTAGAGAAAAAGAATTAGCTACAAGCATATTTACAAGATTGTAAAAAAATAAATGTATATAAATATATAGATAGATAGATATTTATATACATTTATTTATATTTTTTTATTTTTATATTTTTTTTGTTATCTGAGAACTGTTCAAACACAATTACAGTAAGAAATAGTGACAGTCCTAGACAATGCTAATGCTGGGTTATAATGTTCTCTGCAGAACAATTTTCTAATCTAAATTTACACAGGTACAGAATGTTGTTACAAGGCTTTCTATTCATTTAGAAAGCTAATAAGATAGGTACACATACTTTCATTTAGTTTGTTTATTTGTCTATTTGTTTTTGCACAGCAGGATTGCCTCATTTATTTGTTAGATATAATTTCCAAAGGAGTTCTTGAGGGCAGTAAGCAACAAGCTAGACCATTTTAATGTTCTGAACCTTTTGGCTAGGTCAAGAGGTATGTCAAAAGGATGCACACCAATGCTTGCAAATACGTACTGTACACAGTACACCTATATAAGTATACATGCATATGCAGTATACAATGTTTACACACACTTTAATTAAGCTAAGTTTAATTTGTACAATATCTTTTAAATTCAGTTGCTTAATTTTCATTGCTTTATTCATTATTCAAAAGGTTCAGGAAAAGTAATAAAGCAAATGCATCAAACAATAAGCTGCTGATTGGTTTCCAGATTAATAAAAGATGTGGTTATTTATTTTAACACGTTCAGTTCAATATATAAATGCCAATAAACTAGTGCTGTATTGTAGCAATATGTTTGTAAACAAATTGGGTGAAATATAAAATTAGCTTGCAAAATATATGCATTTCTTATTATAGTAAAAATATTATTATGATTATCATGATTATTATGAATGCTGTATATTAAGATATCATTAGTTTTCAAGTATCTCCTCTTGTCTAGATGTTATTTTCATCCAACTCGGTGGTACTCATTTTCATCGGTTTATCATGACTATACAAATAAGCCATCCATTTAGATGTGAGAATTGGAGATTTTTGCATATAATTAATGCACAACAATATAGTAACAACAACAAATATGGAAAATCCTGCCTAAAAATGTGTTTTAGCAGATTTTTTGAAAATGTATTTGTATATTGTTTTCTTCGAAATTGTGCTACAATAGTAAAACAATATCCAGTATACTTCAAATACCTACCTTCAATGGGACACCTATCATTACAAAGCTCAAGCCTTTCGATTCATGTCTTGCCTTTTCTCCCCACATCTAGTCTCTCTAAATCCTGTAATTTCCACCTTACAATTATTGCCCGCATTTGCCATTTTCTAAATCAAGATACAACTACGACACTTACACTTAGTAACTTCCCTAAATAATTGCAATACAACACTTATCATTATTAAAATGGCTGACTGTCATACCTGTAGCTGCCATGCTGCATTCTCAGACTAGTCAGAATGCCATGTGACACCCTCAAAGAGTCAATGCTGCCCTCCAGCACTCTCGGCTCCAAGAGAACACGGCATGCTGGTCTCCACTACTCTAGATCAGGGAGATGTGGGGATACATCAGAGAGTCTTAGGGGTGCCAGGTAACCATTGCAACACTACATGTCTTTAAAAAAACAGGGCAATGCAAAAGCATGCAATTTTATAATAAAAGTCTGCTTCATCATAATCGAGGGATAACGTCTGATGTTTTATTTCTAAACGCCCACCCCATGCTGCAGACCACTCTCAGCCTAAAATCTTGGGAAGGTTGGACCTTCTCTACAGCCATCACCCTGCCGAGGCATCGGGGGCTTCCACTAGAAAGCCATTACAGAGAGGATGGCATATTGACCACTAGAAGCACTCCATATATATGTGGTAAAGTGCATCCACTGACAGCTAGATAATGGCAACCTTACCTAGCTGCCCCTTCACTGACAGCATACAAAAATTGTGCAGTCACGGGACTATCTTCCTGCTGAACGTGAACACAGACTTGAGGTGTCATTGCAGATGTTGGTTCATACCAGGTCTAGTAAGATGATGATTATAGGCATCACACTAATCACTTCCTTGCTTCACAATTCACTCTTCTGGTTGGTTGTGAAAAGATTATTTGGGCACAATCTATTAGCTTCAATTCTTGCCTTTTTGGCTGCTGAAGATTTATGTAATTGTCAATTTCCTTGTCTTGTGTGGTGTGAGAAAGAGCAATATCATTATCATTAGATTCCTCACCACCACCACCACCAAGACCAGACATTAGGTATACTACTTGGCTACTCTGCTTCAGTAAAAAGTTGGTCTGATGGCATCAAATAATCTGCTGCACTTTTCAATAGTTGATCTCGGAGGGCTCAGAAATAGCGGGTAATATGGCAATGGCAGCAAGTCCACTAGTTTCACTGATCCGTTGCTCTAAGCTCCATAAAATATGTAAGCTGAGACACTTGATTTAGCTGTGGTAGAAGCAGCTGCAGTGCCAGTGGAAGCAGCAACATAAGGTACTGAAGCATGAAGAATCTGAGAGACATTAATTTGACTCCTGGGCAGTGAATCAATTTTAACAGACATTCGGTTACTCCCACTATCCTGAAGCTGAACACTACATGCTGCTTCACTGCTCGCACATTTGCTTAGCACACAAAGAACTGAACACACTCAGTAAAAAAAAATCAAATATAAGTTAACAAAAATAAATACATTGTAATATTTGTATATTTGTAAAATCATCTAATGATAGGATAAATAATTTAAAGTCTTGCAATCTTCTATTTCTCTCCAATAATGTTTCAATTGACTCTATCAGTTACTGCTAGATGTATACAACAGGAACTGTATGTAATCTAATCTCACACTAGAATAAATGACCCAGGCTAGGCAAAGGGCTTTTTTTCAAAACACCACTCCCAAAAGGTTATTTATTTCCTCCAAACATAAACAAAAGTTAAACAAAACAAAATTTTAACAACTGTATTGGTAACCTAGTCTTACGCTAGGTCCATTGACAAAATTACTCCCAGCTCTCGGTTTCCTACAAGCACACCCACGTGGCCAATCGCTCAGATATATCTATTACAATCAAGAAATTATTTAAGCGACCTCCGCACATAGTTCCTCTGTCAATAGCCACTAGCTAGTTACAGCATAAAGCTAAACCTAGTCTAACATTAAAAACAATTACTTAAGCCATCCCCACTCCCACACAGGCACTTCAATGGTAAATACATTGTATACCTGCTGGTCTGTCCTGGTTGGAAGTATAGTAATATTGTTCCTCTTTTTACACCTTTACTTCCCTTGATCTGTAGGTAAATTTAACATTTAGTGGCTGTCCAGAACCATCAACAAACTCTTTTTTGCTACCTCTTGATTGGGGAGTAGATTAATTCCACATGTTTGTGGCAGACCTCTAGTTCGACCTGTTAACCTCTCGAAAAAAGTCAGTTCCCCAAGATTTTGGCACGTGGTGGCTCTGAAATCCGAGTTTATTCTGATCATCAATTATCCCGAATATGACCAAAATGCAGTTCTATCCGAAATGAATCTCCAAGGCTAATAAAATTCAGTTTTAAAGTGTATCTGTCAGGATGCATGCAATGTGTTGTTAAATTAAAGTGCATTCAATTTTATCTCTTAGTTATGTAACAGAAATACAAGTAAATGTATAGATTTTTCTATTTAAGGCAAAGGAGGATGGGAGTTGCAGTACTACATACCATCAGGTGATGGTGGCACTGGAGCAAGGGTCAGCAGGTGAGTAAAGCTCCCAAAGCACAAAAGTACATCATTTATCAATATGATATCTACATCATTGTGTCTTGGGAGCTATTACAGCACAAAGTGAATTTGGCATGGCAAGTTCCGTTTAAGTGACATTTGTCTCTTCCATTTATCTTGACAGTAAAGCAGAAAGGAGAGGAACTCCAGAGTCTCCTGTTACTGGTGTACATGAGGTAGCACAGACTCCATTCCCCTCTCCCTCAGAGGACTGCACTTTAAATCAGAAACTGTTGCCAGGATGTGACCTCAAATCCCAGTGTCCACATTCTATAATACAGCTATGTGGCAGGGGATACTTAAAAGTAGTTCAACTCATCACATTTGTCTCTCTCAGTGTAGAGCAATGCTTGAACCCCTTGTTGCCTACCACGTGCTAATAATATTACTGAGGAAACTCAGAGCGAACAATGGAAGAGAGCAGTGATGGCCTCAGGGTTCCAGACAGTCAGATTTAATGTTTCTATGCATGATGTATTGTGCATTTACGCTGTTCTGATTCTGTTTAGCAAACTTAATAAAGGCTAGTCAACTAATAGTTAAAATGCCACATGGTCACTGCTGGCAGGGGAGGAGGCACAAGGATACAGATATCTGCTTTAGGAGAGAGCTTCTGATGTAAGAATAAATAAATAAAATAATTCAGTATTTACTTAAGGAGGCAAAAACACCCACCTTCAATGTGCCACTTTAGTCCCATTGAAATCCCTTATGATCTATCTCTTCTAGTGTATAACCTTGAAAAAGAAAAACAAGTTGATCGTGCAATAAAATAAAAATAAAATTTCCTGACAAATTGCAACTCGGCTCTAATTTATATTGAGTGAAATCAAGATATTATAATTCTATATAAAGTATCTCTTTAACATAGATTAGGTATCAAAACATATATTAAGATGAACTGACTTCCTTTACATTTGGACCAATAAGGAGTTCAATACAAATTACTTTAAAAATCCAAAAAGTAAAGAAGCTTGCATCCAGCTCAAACGCTACAAGGAGGTAATTGTATCCTTTAAAATCCTCCACAACTTAAAAACATCTCAGCAAATAGGGAATTAAAAACAGAGATGCGCTCTTTTCCTGAGTTGTTCCTAGCACAACTCTTTTTTTTTTGTTGAGAATAATCTATTATATAACATTTTAAAAAAATAATTATTAGACAGAGAATTAAGGAAACTCAACATAGCTAAACAAAAAAACTATACACCTATAACATTCAATTCACTGTACTTTGTCCATTGTATTCCTTTTTGCTGACTGCAGTTCATGACTTTTGAAATTAAACAAAACAGTAGATTCTATTTTAACATTTCAAGACAATTTGTCAGCCTGTGAGTTTTCCCTTTCAAGGCACCAAATACATTTGTTAAATTAGCTACAGTGTTTTACCCTTTCTCTTCTCTTTCATGTATATGAAGTCCCACAGCTGAATGAAATCCAAGTAATTGCTGAATAGTCAAATTTCACGGTTAACTTGAAGTAAAAAAATATTCATCTAAATTTTACTTTATTATAAAAGAGAAGACTGATAGGCTAAACCCATCTGAATATATTAAATTATAAAAAATATATTTTCTTCAAAATAGAAAAAAAATGCCTGAATTTGAGAGTACAAGTGAGAGTATCATCATATAATCATGGCTTACATAAAAGAAAAACGCGAGATTAAAAAAAAAATAATAAGTATGAATTATACATCGAAGAAATAATAGAAAATAATATAAAAATATACTTTTGATATGCTTTGCATGATTAACCCCTTAAGGACAGATGACTTGTGGCATGTCATGATTCCCTTTTATTCCAGAAGTTTGGTCCTTAAGGGGTTAAATATGTTCTCACTTTCGCTGTATTAGAGTCTATATGAGACACGAGTATTTACAAGTTTATTTTTGGTCTTCATAACCAATTTTTAAAGGACTAGTTTAAAAATTAGAAACTAACAAATACAGTTCTGCTGAGTTTTTGAGGACCCTGACAAAAGCTTATAATCTAAAGAAGTAGTGAATATATAATATATATATTATAAGCATGCACAGGAGTTGAAATGAAACCGAAAGAATGTGATGGTGTTGCTATCATTGAAATTGAGGTTAGTCCAATATTTGTAAGATTCATTAGATATAGGAATTGAATGGTAGTTTGTAGATGTTGAGATAGGAATAGAGTCTCGGTCTACAATATGGAGTTACAAATAAATGGGCGATTGTGAATGTGGTTTAATGATTTGTTGATTTGATGTCCATCAGTTGGCTACCTAACAAGTTATAATGATGTTCAATGTATTAGTTCTGATAAAAATCATATAATGAAATTAGCCCTTTTCATCTTTGAGAAGCTCATTTCCCACAAGTTAATTTACAAAAAAAAAGGTATTTCCTCAGCAAATGTGTCTGTTTTTTTCAGTTCACCAGTCAAACAGTTTTTAGATTACAGTCTCAGGGAGTAAAAATAAAACTATTTGTTTTCTCAATAAATTGAATTGCAGATAGGTCTGCAAGACTTGCAAAAAAATAAATAAACTGAAAAGCAATTGTTTCCATATAAAATAAAACTTTAGGTTGTATACATCCTGCTATATACCAAATATGTTATGATTAAGCTATAATTCGATTGATAAAATAATATAAACCATAAAGCAATGATTTAATTACTACAATAAAATATTTTGTTTAGGGATGGAATATTAACACATTTAAAAGTAATGGCATGTTCATTGTTTTGCCTTTTTTAAATATGATTGCAAGAGTTTTGAAGAACACTGGATGGATTAGGTATGACCCTGACACATGGAACATAGGGCTAAGCTACTTATATAAAAGACAAGATAAAGAAATGTAAAATCATATTGATTGGCTTTTCAGAGGCTGGACTCAACACAATGCCAATAGCAAGGTGAAGAACACATGTCAACTGGAAAATAATAGTCAAGATTAAGTATAGGGAAATGGAAGATCTACGTTATGCGTATAACAAGCAAATGTCAGTGGTTCTTAAAAACATAATCTCTAAAATACAAACTGCATATCAGAACCTATTGATTGGATACTACATCCAGAAAATGATTCAGAGCATCAATGGAGATAAAAGGGTTCCTTGGAACAGTTGTCATACATAACCCTAGAATAACGTTAAGTCATTGAAAAATATGACGAGTAACTGGACATCAGGAACAGGATCATCAGGTAATATGACAAACAGAGCAAAATAAATCTATTCCCAACATCCTATTGTTTTTACAAAGTAGGTGACATCTGTCAGTGTAAACCTTAAATATTGACTATATTGATCATTAAAGGAAAAAGCAAAAAAAGTTGTTAAAATAACTAAAATAAAATAAATATTTCCATGTCATTAATATAAGCATATGGCTAATCTTCTGTATTTTATATTCTAGTGAGGGGGCATGCTCATCATTTTACAGGAAGCTATGGGTCCCTACTCTATAATGGCTATAACCTCCATGAAAGAGATTTCCCCTAATAAATGCATGGGCATTTGGGTGGTTAGAAATCCCCTTATCTAAACTTTAAATCTCAGTATTTTAATGAAATTAAAAATGAACAGACCAACATTGCTCAAGCTTGGTGTTAAGAAAACATTGCCATTTGACTCAGGTCTATATATGGGTGTTAGTTTGTTGTTGTATAAAAGGGACACTATAGTCACCAAAGCAACTTTAGTTTACAAAGCAGTTTATGTGTATAGATAATGCCTCTGAAGTTTCACTGCTCAATTATCTGCTATTTAGTTGTTAAATCACTTTTGTTTCTGTCTATGCAATCCACAGCCACACTTCCCCTGGCTATAACTGACACAGCCTGCATGAAAACAAAATGGTTTTATTTTCAATCAGATGTAACGTACTTTAACCCCTTCAGGACGGAGTCAATAGTGCACATTCTGATCAAAACAAAACGTAAACAAAAACTGGAATTTGCACTATATGTCTGTTCACCCGTAATTCACCGCTGTCACATTAAGTGCACCCACACTTATTATATATCATTTTGTTCAGGAGAAACAGGGCTTTAATTTATCATTAACTATTCATATATGGAACATAATTTATTATGAATAAAATTTAAAAAAATGTGAGAAAATAAGATTTTTTTTTTTTAAATTTGTATTTCCGTCTGCCATTTTAGCTGTGAATGTCATAATACTGTTAGGTTTTACTGCAAGAAAATGCACATATTTGTAATTAGCGATGTCTCACGAGTACAACAGTACCCCCCATTACCAGGTTTTATGGTGTTTTGGAAAGTTACAGGGTCAAATATAGAACGTTCCATTTTCAAATTGAAGTTTGCCAGATTAGTAATGTTACCTTTGAGACGGTATGGTAGCCCAGGAAAGAGAATTACCCCCATAATGGCATACCATTTGAAAAAGTAGACAAGCCAAGGTATTAAAAGTGGGGTATGTTTAGTCTTTTTTAGTAGCCACTTAGTCACAAACACTGGCCGAAGTTAGCG